>NC_137927.1:15069993-15294993 GCF_963457725.1 Sprattus sprattus
CAACAAATGCCTACAGTGATCGCATAAACAGTGCAAGTGTTCCCATACCAAGAGTATATGGATGTCAGCAAGTATGGTTTTGTTAATAATTCAATCATATGCATCCAGTTTACTGGGTATGTACCCATAACTGTGAGATGTGCAGACCTGTGTGCCCTCAGGAATTTATGGGCACCCTTACTAAAGATGATTGAAAAGGCTTATAAAAATCTCACTTTATTAGTTAATTATATTGAAAACCGAAAAGAATGACATTTATTTGAGGTAAGTTTAGTCTGAGAATAAACTGCATACTTTACAAATTTTGGGCCCTATCTTGCACCCAGCGCAATTGACATTGTCACCGACGCATGTATCATTCCTATCTTGATTTTCCCTCCAGAGGCGCCCGTCGAAATGAACTTGCGCCAACATGGGCGGGGGCGGAACAGAGGAGGCGTTTCTCTGGCGCAAGTGGTATTTTGCAGTTTCAAAACAACACCGTGCGCCGTGCGCCGTTGACCAGAAAAAAGCTAGTCTAATGTCAGAGGCGCAATGTGTAAAGTCTGTGGCGGGTATTCAGAACGCTATTTTAAGGACGCGTGCTTGGCTGCACAGTAGCCTAAACTTTACTTTTTCTCGTCTACACGAGAGATTTACACCAATTTTTTGGCAAGCCATATATAATTACAAGGAAAATAAAGTATTTACCACATGAGGAAATCATTGTGATATCCATATCCAAGATATTTAAAAAATAGGCATACATCTAGCGTACACATTGACCCAAATGATTCAGGTTAATTGAAGCTGCGTGACACACAGTTACTTGCGTTTGGCGCTGTCCTACTTGCGTTTCTGATCGTCTAAATAGGGCCCTTTAAGTGTTTAGGACATTTTAAGTAGTCATCAATGATTTCCTGTCTCACAGCGCTCAAATCCGCTAGCATGGGAAAGATTCAAGAGCATTCTATTTCACCAAGAGCAAAGTGGGTTGCCTTGCATGTATCAGGGACGAAAATAACAAGAAAATAACTGCATGATTTAAAATCTAGTTAGTTCAACACTATCAAGAACCAGACTGGAAGAAGACGCAAGGTTATGTTGTCAGCAGCAACAGGATGGTCAGTGAAGTAATACCACCATAAGACATCAACACCATGCCAACAAACTCTTTGGAAGGTACGCCAGAAAGAACCATTTTCTATCTTTTTGTCACAAGCAAAAGCACTTGGAGTTGGCATTATGGATTTCAGGAAGTACCAGGTGATTTAAAATCAAAAGCTTGGTAGTACAGCTGAAATGGCCACATATCATAGAGAATGCAGTTACTGTGCTAAATGGATTTTATTGTGCATTTAAACTCTTCTCAGAGATCTACTGGGACACACAGGGGAATATGTAAATGTCATGAACATAACAGTTGGGTGCCTGGTGTTCTATAGAAGAAGATGATTGATGTGGTTCGCTTTGGCACATTGTGGGGTTTCTCCCTAGTGACTCCATGACAAAAGCACATCTTACATTTCACTATGCTTCAGTGAGCACGTACACCTCAGAGGTACACCCACCAGCTTGAAGGCAAGGCTCCTCTGGAAAACTATATTCCATAAACAAAAAAAGAAAGAAGATAAGTGTTATTGCAAATGTGCCACGTATGAAATGACAAAGCAAAGCCTTTATAGCTTCTCAGGCAAGGTGGTTTCTTTGGGGCACCAATACAAAAATTACTGGGGATGGGAATTTCGAACAGGATCTTTTCCATTTCTTCTTTAAAAACAGAATCCTGATAACCAATGAACATGTATAAGACCTTAGTCTACAAATTAACAAGGATAAAACCTTGGCCTAATGTGAAACAAGCGCAATAAACGTAACAATGCTTTAGGCTGCAGACCAGCATGTCCGCCCAGAGAAAAGAGTCCCTTTCTCTGAAACATGCTAGAGGCAACTAAAGTGGGGTTTAATGGAGGCTTACTTGTTGCTCACACGTCTCTAATGTTGTGTTGAGAAATATGTAGGAAGATACTAGCGTCATGCGGTCAGACCCTTCTAAGCCTTCTGAGAAGGGGTGACAAACAAGGAAAACATATTTTTAAAAATCAATATTATATCTGATATGTAACAGACTAAGCTATGTTGCAACATCTCTTCTGTCTCACTGAGCACAAAAAGTGGATACAGTCAGGTTTGGACTCGTAATCTGGCAAATGGACCACCTAGCTGTTTTTAAGACCACCAGCAATGTGGGGGGGGAAACAAATTCGACCAGCCGTTTGCCACCCACTTGATGTTGGAACAGCCCGTCTGACTGGAGGTTACATCTTCCCAAAAAGGCAACATCTAATGTAAGGCAGGTGCAGGAAGTGCTACTGTCATCACCTCTCCAAGTGTAGGTACTGTCAGAGGTTAGGCAGGAGATAACAAATCAAGACAGAGTTATGATCATAGCAATATAAAATACAAATGGATAAAGGTCCCAAAACGAGAAAACGTGAAGCAAAAAAAGGTCAGAGAGAAAAATAACAAAAACATCTGGAGGCTGATGCTGCAAAATGTTTACAAATGTATTAAAAAAACAGTTCCTTCAGCTACAGCTTACAGCTAAATTGCTTGACAGCTGAAATATACATTTTTAAGTCGGAGAATCTGGTGAATTATTTTCATAATCTTTTACACAAGCGTGGATGAGCTCAAACCTGAAATGCCATGGAACTGACACCCAAAGGCGTCAATATGAAATATGTCATTTTTTTATCGTTGATTTTGAACCAATTAAATCTTGCCATACTTCAATGCAAATGTATTACCATATCAGATATGGACGTAAAACATTCCTCATATGTAGTGTCCTTCTCATGACCAATCCGATTTTAATTAACAGCTGAAGCTGACGTAATTTTCCTCGAATTTTCAAATGGCACTGCCCGTCAAAGCTGCGGCAGAGGTAATTATATCCTGTGAGACAAGGTCTTTGATGGTTTATTAGAAGATGTGACCAGAATTAAATATGTGACCATAAAGGGGTAGAAGAGAGAGGTTTTAATTACTTTTAGGGTTAAACCAGGGCAGATAATGGATTCTCTAAACTTAAAAGCAAGCTTACAGTATGCTTTAAAATAGAAACAAGAGAGGTCAAATTTTATTTGGTTAACCCGTCTTTTGTCTGTTGACTCAAAATACAAATAGCCTTGGACTTTAGGGTGAGGAGTAGGGCATAGTAATCCGTTTAGATAGATAGCCTTGGACTTTAGGGTGAGGAGTAGGGCATAGTTATCCGTTCAGATAGTCTTGGACTTTAGGATGAGGAGTAGGGCATAGTTATCCGTTCAGATAGTAGTTGAGAGTTAAACTATGTTACTGTTTGTCAAAAAAGGATGATCCTGAGAAAACTGACCCAAAATTGTCACTCATTTCTTGCATATATAGTTTTGAAGATGTGGATAGGGTATGCATCTAACCACTGGCATTGTCTGTCAGTTGATGTTTTATTTTTAAATGTAATATGTTACAATATGTTATCAAGTGCTCTGTCTTAATGCTTGAGCGAGAATAACATGTTTGCACAGGTCTTTATTTTGTTTATAAGATATCAGAAAGCAGCATGGGTATATCCATGCACCCCCAGATTAATTTGAAGTATACGTTCAAGACATGGGGGAACACGGCCTACACACTGATCATACGAAAGGAAAGACGATTGGTAAACATCCCCCGACAAGAAGTGGAGATGAGATGAGAAAATAAACTACACACAAACATCCTCAGCAAACAAAGCCGTGGTCCCTGTTAATGTATATTGGTCTGGTTGTTGGGACAGCTGCACAATGCTTCAGTTCCACTTGCCTCAGCAACATGGCGTGATTGGAAAAGGGTTTTTGTTGTAATGCAATTGTGTCCGTACCTCTGATGGCTGGGAGAAACAGAGGGCTAAGTGGATGTACCTTGGGCCAACCATTTTGTGAACCACCCTGATTTGCTCAGGAGAAAATAGAAACTCTAAACATGTTTGCCATATGGACTGCAAACACCTTCGTCATTTCTTATTTTGTTTTTTCCTAAGAACGATTAATCAGGGTTACTTGCTATGGCCATCTCCCTTTAAGCATATGTTGCTACCTGCTAAAAGTCTCAGCTTATGCACTTCTGTCTCCTTCCTGAGACACTGGATGGTCAGGTGCCTGTTAACACGGGACTTCAGTGATCTATGCGCAACGATTAAAGGCAAAGGGTACTGAAAGGTCAGTGAGTTGTTTGCTTGCACTTCTTCTGCCACAGGCAATTGTTGTTATTTAAACCAACTCTAATAGGGACCACTGGATTCCTCTGACAGCGGCACCACAATCAATCAGCAAGTAAACATTTCCTCATTCCCCTTGTGGACTAACCACAGGGCCGAGATCAATGGATCTGCACCTAGGGAATATCAAGGCACTGTTTTCACAAGTGTTCTTATCAGTCAGACTGCTCAGCAGACCGTAGAATCAGCTCCTTTATTTTCCATCCACCCTCCACAGGTTCTTCTCAGAAACACATAGCTATAGATTTTCAAAAATAAGAGAGAGATTCTTTTCACCCACTCTCAATAAACCTCTGTGGACATGTTTCTACGGTGTTGCTATGCGCAAAATACTGCGTAATGCATTGTCATCAACTGGTGTTACTAACATCAGGTAACAATTGGTACTGCATTTGTTTACTTGATACTGGAGCACAGACAACTTGGGGGTGATGTCATTCCCAGCTCCGAGTTCTGACTTCCAAAGTAAATAGTATATAATAAAAGTATAGTACACTGCTCTGTATCTACAGTATATGCTCTATACAGGCATCTTTCATGCTCATTGTTTTTGTTACACATGCCCACAGCATTATGAAATGATGACGTGGTACTCACCAGTGGGGGAATTGTCACACTCCTGCAGATTGCACTTCTGAGTGTTTTCTGGGGTAGGTTCATGGTCACACTGGGCCTCTGCCTCGTGCTCCTGCTCGGCCTTAGTGTTGACACATTTGACCAGGCGTCGCTGGACTCCCCCTCCGCAGGATGCAGAACACTGCCAAAACAGAATGAGCATGTCTTTGGAAAGAGTGCAGTAACCATGTTGAATGCACCAATGTGCTGCGCATCCACTTTTTTTTAGTGGTACACAAGAAAAGATATTAAATTCCGCATGCTATTAGTTGGGGACTTCACACAGAGACCAATCCACTGTCACGTGCAAGTACTCATACCCAACAACCTAGTCTAACCTAAGCAATATAACAACTGTCCAACCATAGAACCTGAGCAGCAGGATACAACAAAAACAACATAGCTGCCTTTGTGAGCATTTCACTGGGGTTTTTATGCAGGCATGTTCCTTCATCAGTGTTTCATTGAATTAGGCCCGAAACACCTCCAGAAGGCTCAACAGTGGTGTCTTGCATCCCAGACCCAGTCCCTCCATACTCATGATAGGTTAAAACACATGCCACTACCAGAGACAACAACAGATATACCTCAAGATACTCCTCAACAAGATTTCACATATCTCAGTGTTAGTTCAGGTTAATTCATGACCCCAATAATTCTGCAAGCGCTCCAGCCACAGCCATCTACGTTTCTAACAGCCTCAGGCAAAACATTTAAGACTAAATAAAACAGAAGTGGTGTGGTTGATTTAGCTTCAAAGTCTATAAAGAACTCTTATCTGCCCCTCTTGCACAGAAGAAAGGAACCTTAACCTGTGTTAACCTCAACTTGTTTATTCTCAAACAAACACACACACATGATTTTAAAACCTGATTATGTCTTCACATGTAGCGACCCTGGGTCAGGCTAGTTTTACACCAAGATTGTTTTAATGAGCCAACACTCATACACATCTTACAGCTTCTGTCTTCACCCACCCACTGACTGAGGTTCTAGGAAGTTGGGAGGACATCATCATGGACATTATTATGGCTCCAATTATGAATAATTGTGTTAGCATCCATAGCCTTACGTCCTCTCACGCAGATTTTCCTCATATCATCATCATGCCAGTTCATCCATTGCCCTTGCTTTGCTTGAGAGGCTGCTGCTGCTGCTCGTCTAGTTTCCTCTTCTTGCTTGAGAACAAAACTAGTTACCATCTGCCTCCTCGCTGACAATGTAGCCTTACTCTATATGCTTTCCAACTGTCACCTAGCTTAAACCTTGTTCTTCCACTCCTGTACCTGTCCAATGATTTCCCTATGCTGTAATGCATCTTGTGCATGTTGAACCGCTTCTCATGGATTCCACTTGTTCCCTGTTTTTACCGTTGGAGCATTTGTTCTTGACTATTGGATCTTTAGACATAGGTGTTGTAAAACACCACATTCATTATAATCCCAATGCACATGCCTTTATAGATGGGGAGTCTTGTGTTGACTCCTGGGCTTGTTATCCATTTTCTCCTTGGAGTCTGGTTATGTGTAATCCAAACAATATTAACCCAGAGGTTAAACACAACCATTTTTATAATAGCATTAAAGTTTGGCGTGATATTTCAAAACACTTGGGGATACATGGGAAATCTTTACTGGCACCCATCACTCAGAATCCTGATTTTCCTCCAGGTTTCAACTCCTCTGTGTTCATCTCATGGCGAGATAAGCAAATAATTTTCCTTGGCCATTTATTTAAAGACAATATTCTTATGTCCTTTCAGGAAATACAGGATGCCTTTGATATTCCTTTTTTTTTCCTTTTGATTTCCTTTTTTCCTTGCCTAACTTTCCTCCTACCATTTCTCTCTTTCATAATCCAGAAAACTTCCTTCTTAACCGTAAAAATCTCAAACAGTTCATTTCGGGTTTTTAGTCCCTACTGCTTTCTTGTGGCACATTTGAGCTACCCAACATCTCTCAAAAATGGGAGGGTGATTTAGGGACCGAATTTATTGAAGATGACTGGCAGGAAGCCATTGCTTCCATCAGGTCAGCGGCTACCAGTAATAGACTAAGGGAAACTCAGTTTAAAATACTGCACAGGTTACACATTACTCCGGTCATATTACACAAAATAGACCGCTCAATTTCCCCCCTCTGCACCAAGTGCAACTCTGAAAGAGGGACCTATTTTCACTATTTCTGGGATTGTAAATATACAGCCGCGGAAAAAATTAAGAGACCACTTCAAAATTATCAGTTTCTCTGGTTTTACTATTTATTGGTATGTGTTAAAGTAAAATGTACATTTTTGTTTTATTCTATAACCTACTGGCAACATTCCTACCAAATTTCAAATAAAAATATTGTCATTTAGATAATTTATTTGCAGAAAAATGACAATTGGTCAAAATAGCAAAAAAGATGCAGTGTCTTCAGATCTCGAATAATGCAAAGAAAACAAGCTCATATTCATTTTTAAACTACACAATACTAATGCTTTAACTTAGGAAGAGTTCAGAAATCAATATTTGGTGGAATAACCTTGATCTAAATGACAATATTTTTATTTGAAATTTGGGGGGTGGGGGGGGTGGGGATGTTTTGTAAGTTGATGTGTGATAAAAAACAATAAAAAGTATGTTAAAAAAAAAAAAAATCCCAATGCAATGGATGATTGAGTGTGATGAGGGAGATGTGAGTGTTTTTTTAATTACAGTAAAAACAGGGGGCAAAATTAAAATCTGAATGGATTAAAAAGCTAAAAGTAAAAATGAATAAATAAATGTGTGTGTGTGTGTGTGTGTGTGTGTGTGTGTGTGTGTGTGTGTGTGTGTGTGTGTGTGTGTGTGTGTGTGTGTGTGTGTGTGTGTGTGTGTGTGTGTGTGTGTGTGTGTGTGTGTGTGTGTTTGAATGTGTGAAAGCAGATACTGTGGGAAACTTCCGACTCCTTAAATTAGAGAAATTCACATTGCCGGTCTTATCCCATGTCCTGCTATTACTGAGTCTCAGTCTGATGAGGAAAAGGCAGGCAGCACATGCAGCCTTGCAGTCAAAAGCAAAATGGCACTGGAGGGGCCGTCATGTTAAATTGACGTGAAAAGGGATTAGACTAGACATCAAACACTTTCTTGCCTTCTCAGAGCGGAGGCTGTGGGTGACTCATCTAATAGCAGGATGAGCACAAAAAAGCTAAGACCCTTTTTTTTGTTTGCAATTGCAGCTACATGTCCCCATTTTCCCTTTGCTCCAGGTAGTAAGAACATATGTTATTGACAGAGTGTGTGTATCAATTTGGTTGAACATTTTACTTTCAGGTGAGGCTATTATAAACTATATATAAACTACCTGGGCAGAGTGGTTTCTATTATGTAGTGGTTGTAAAGCTGCAAATGGATTTTTGTGGAATAAAAAGCTGAAAAGTGCACTGAAGAATACAACATAGCAAACACCAAACATTACTCCCTTCCCAGATTGAGTTGGAATTGAAGCCTGAGGGGCTGAAGGCACGCAGAAACACACACACACACACACACACACACACACACACACACACACACACACACACACACACACACACACACACACACACACATACACACACACACACACACACACACACACACACACACACACACACACTCACCTGACCCCAGGAGCCCGTGACCCATTGTGCACAGGGGTGGCTGTTGCACGCCTGGATGGAGTTCGGCATGAGGGACTCGTCACACCTCCCTGGCTCCGGGCAGGTGACCAGCCGCTGCTGGTCCCCTTCCCCACAGAGCTCTGAGCACTGCAGAGAGAAATGTGATAGTCAGGGCTTGGAAGCCACTTTTAATTAGAATTAGAATTTTAACATAATGCAAGGGCAGCCTCGTCTTTTCCATGCTCAACTTAACTGTCTAGAGGTCTTGCACCTAAAACAATATGTCTGAAACTTTAAAACTAGGTAGTCCATCCAGATTTAGAAAGGGGAAAAAAAAAGTCTTTCATTAAAGTTTGTGTTATTTTCTGAGCTTTTCAGTGACATAAACCGAGAGTGAACAGATGGGTGAAAAATATGGTGAGAGACATTTGCATCTCTGGTTGGATGCTATCCTGATGGAAATCTCTATTTACGAAAGGCAATTACCGGGCACTTGGTAAAGGATTTGGAGTTGAAGCGATTTTTGAAGCCCTTTTACCTGTCCCCATGAGGATGTGTACCACTCCAGACATGGCTGAATGTTGCAAGAGACACGACTCGGGGGCCTGGAAGAGACCGCCTGGCAGTGGAAGGGTCTCAGGGCTCTCTGGTCTCGCATGTCATAACACTGAACCTCCCTCAGTTTCTCCCCTCCTCCACAGTTCCTGGAGCACTGCATTCAACACAAAAGGCATCTGTATTCACCTGATCTGATAAACAGACGGTTTCACTGAATGTTGGGTCAAATATTATCTTTACCAAGTCACGCCACCACAACTAATACATACTTTGAGGCTGAACTAGAGGCTCAGAATGAATGACTTTGATTTCAGATGTGTTGTATGTGGAATGATACTTTTTTCTGGAGCGTCGTTTAGGGGTCAGGTCAGAGGTCAGTGCAAGTCTCACCTTGCTCCACTCGTCCACCCTCCAGGCGGAGCAGGGTCGCAGGTAGCAGCGATGGGCAGGAACCGGCTTGCTCAGTGGGTCACAGTCAGAGTCCACCCTGGAGCTGCAGATCACTATCCTCCAGACAGCACCTAAGCCACAACTAGTGGAGCACTGAAATAAAACCAGCAGAATAGTCACAGGGCATGGAGAGGGAGCTCAACATGCATGAGGGAGATACTGGGCATGCATACAAATCGTGTGACACAAGGTTTTTTCTATTTCCTGTGTGCTTATGTAATCAGTTTCATGCGAGATAAGAGCGCACCATAGTGCTTTATTACTATGCATTACGGAAGACGCAACACATAATAAGCACCAAATGTGATTCATGCAATACGAGTGATAAACGACTTCTGGGGACTAGATATGCAGAGTGTGAATGTTATCATGTGAAGGTTTCCTGCTTCACAGGGAGAGCATTCATCATCCCCGCTGTTTATACTGAAATCTGAAGCGCTTAGGTCAGCATACTGAACAGCGGGTGAGATTAATAGCTGCATGGGATTGTGCTTTTGCTTCCACCCCAACCCCCACATACATGCTCATCAAGAACATGAGAAGAATGTGTGCTGTTGTGTTACTCACCGAACTCCAGTTGCCTATGCGCCACTGTGCTGTGCTGGCTGGCTGGGGTGGGTGGGTCTCAGGAGGGACTGGCGCTGATGTGGCAGGAGTCTGAGGTGCTGTTGTGGGCTGACCATTGCCACTTTGAGGGGATGATGGAGCATCAGTGCCTCTGAACCTCAACGATGGTGGAACCAAGATCTCGTTGTAATCAACCTCGCCCCAACTCTCTGAAGAGCTAGGAATGCTTAAATCTGTCGCACTAGAAACTGGAGCGTCTCGAGCTGGACTACTGGTGACACCATCTGCAACTGTAGTGGCGGGCCATAGCTCATAGTCGTCATCCTCAAAAGACGTAGTAGTTTGAGGAGTTTGTGGAGGACGGTTTAGATCTGTAGGAGGTAGGACTGTGGTTCCAGGCCCTGAGGTTGTGTCTTGGTAATGTTGTGTTATTAGTGATGGGTCTAGAGATATGGGGAGAGGTTCCTGAGATAAGACATGAGAGGTTTCCTGGTCATCTGATGCAGTGGTCCAGTATGTATCCCTGTGTCCATCAGTGGTAGTGAATTTAGTGGTAGAGATATCATCTAAGTGGACTTGAGAGGTGACACCTTGGTCCAGTGCAAATGGATGAGGCACCTGCGTGGTCTCACTCCATACAGATGAGGTAGTTGGCATATGACTCTTATGCATACTTTCAGACTGAGGCTGAGGAGAACTTGTGGTTTCCTGAGATTGTGACCAGTTATCCCATTCACTGGGACCTCCAGGAACGTCCTCGTCCTCGTATCTCTCCTCTCCTTCCTCATATATTCCATACTCTTGGCTGACACCCTCATCATAGCTATTAGTGGTGGGTATTATGATAACCTCTTCATCCAATAAACCAGTCTCTTGGTCATCTGTAGTGTTAGGATCACCATCTTCATATAAGCTGCCGGTGCTCTTGTGCACAAGGAGTGAACCAAAGTTGTTAATCTGGAGTGAGGTGTGGATTTCCTTCACTGGGTCTGTGTGTTGGAGTGCAGGCATTCTAGTTGTCAGTACTGGTTCTTCAGAGCTTTCAGTAGTGCCTAAATGTATTTTAGAACCTTTCAATTGATGAGAAAACTGTGTTATTGATTTAGGAGGAGGAGTTGTTACTGAGATGGGCAATAAATTATCTTGTGACAGTAAGAGCTCTTCGTCGTCAGAAATATTCTCATGTGGGTTTTTAGTCAGACATTTCTCTTCTTTTTCTGAACCTTTAAACCTTAGACTTCCATCTTCTTCCTCATGACCTGGAGATATAGTCATAGTGCCAAGGAAGTCCTCAGAGTTTGACATCAAAGTGGTTGAGGTAGTTTGAGGAGCATTTGTGATGAGTTTGTTCTGAATAGTGTCAGCTGTGGTGGGACTGGGTTTAGGCTCATGTATTCCTGAGTTATCCAGAACTTTCTTTCTTTCATTGTCCGTGTCGACGTCAGAATACAGATCTTCATGAAAGTTGATGAAGTTGTAGTCATAATAAAAATCATCAACAGGTACACTGTTTTTAATGGAATTGTCAGAGGTTTTGTCTATTGTGTTGGAGTATATGAAGTCTTCCTCCACGTAGTTATGTGGGTTTCCATTTCCTCTCGGCTGTGCCTTTGTTGACCCTGTGTCAAACGTGGGCAAATGGTTGTCATCTGGTATGGAATTTATTTCATTGAAAACCTCTTGACTTGAGCCACTTCCTGACCAGTCTAACCCATCAGCATTGGTAGGGCAGTCCTGTATGAAGCATGACATGACTGAGCTGGGCTTCTTTGTAGGGTCACAGTCAACGCCAGTGTCCCAGCTGCACATCACCTCCCGGCTTTGAAGGCCACCAGCACAGGTGGTTGAGCACTGAGCACAAACAAATGAAGGTCATTATCATTATCATATCAGTTTCGAAAAATATTATAAAAATTTTGAGCTCTATTGATGGTATTTTCTTGTATTCTAACGGATAATACAATGGATAATATAATAAGCTTTTAAAATACAACACAATGTTAAGGATTGAACCAGTGGTTTCAAATGTTTTTGGCTTCTGACGTCTTACAAAAAGCAATGTGTAGTTAGGGTTACATTTCAGATGTTATGATCATTTGTTTAAAGCTCTACCAAATAGTGATTTTTCCCTCTAAACTTTTCCAATTATTCAATTGACCAAATATCTCAACAAAAACCAGGGACAAAAAGTTATAAAAAAAAAAAGAAAAGAAAACTAATTCCCTCTCCCATTACTCATCTACACAGGGTCTCTGTAAATACAACTCTATATAAAGTAGTTAAAACTAGCTCCACCTCCAGCATCTACAACAGTAATGCTTCAGTATTTATAATCTAATGGTGTTATATATAATAAAATATCAGTCAGAGGAATCCAACCAGCATTTCACTACATTTACAAATGTTCAGTAAGATTTTTCATGCAGGGCTTAGAGGGTTTTTTTTTTACATAGCTCTGTATAAATGGCAATCTCACAATGTGGGATGTAGGCTGGGTGGAATGGGGTTGCAGGTAAGGAACACACACGGCACAGGAGAAAGTGCCTTCCTAAAAATAGCTATATTTATTTACAACAGGGTAATTCCAAAACCCCAAAACATATAAACCCAAACTGAACCAACTAAAGCCCTAAAACAGACAAGGTACCCCTCTGTGCTTACAGGTTTGGTCTAGTTACCTTCTCCCAGCTTTCATCCAGCATGTCCAGTCTGTCATGCAACAATGAGCTGCACCTTAAAGTAGGCCGCCCATTGGGCTAAATTGGTCCAAATAAAGTTAATTTGACCACTCCACAGAGGTGGGAAAACCCGGACCCAACGATTGAGGTAGAGGAGTCACGTCCTTCTTCCCCCTTAGGGCCACAGCCAGAAGGGGGTGGGATTTCACCTTCTCACAAGCTGTATAGGTAAATTTAACTAAGGAAATCATTTGAATACTTCCTCCACCACTGGTTATTGACCTCCTGAAAAATCCATAGTATGAGGCTTTGTTTATTTATTCAATGTACTTAAGTTTCTAAGTTATGTACAATGTACAAGTTCAATGCAATTAAGTTTCTAATTTATAACCAAACAGATATCTCCCAAACCCCAAACTCCTAACACCGTCATCATGAAAACACTCAAAGTAAAAAGAAAACCAATTTATTCTAAACTGAACTCAAGTAATTAACGTCTTTAAAGTAATCAAAGTCTTATTCAAATTAGGTTGAAATCTAACCTTGTGTGGCTCACTCTCATCAGCCTTGAAATTTAAGACCCACAAGGAAAATTTTACTCTGCTACTTGCTCATATGTTTCTAGCTAAAGAGACATTACACTGACCTAGACGAAGATACATGTGAGATTAAAAGGTCAATTCTTAAACCATTTTACATTCAAGGAAAGCATTCAATTTGCATTCAATATCAAGAATCTGCACGGATAAGCACTGTGAGCTGAATATGCATTCACAGAGCAGTTCGTGCTCTTATCTCTCTTAACCAAATTGGTTGATTATATAATTAATATATTTTTGTTTGAAAAAACCTTAAGGTCACAACACACTCATGATGTGACGTTTACACCAATACTAATGAGAGGACATGTGGATTATTTTGTGTATCAAGTTAGTAGGTTGTTTTGAAAAATGTTTTATGCCAGATAAAGGAAGTATAACTGCCACCACTCTATGTAGTAAAGGTGTAATCCTTTGCCTGTGTAGCTTTATCTATGGTTTCTCTGTAACAGTTGTTCCTGGGATAACATTTATTTACCATTACCACTCCTGATGTTCATGTTGGATACATAGACAGTAGCCTCTGCTACTGTATCAGTGTATGAATGGGTGGATGCCTGAAGCATTCATCTGTAAAGTGCTTTGAGTGCCCTGTGAGTAGAAAAGCGCTATATAAATGAATTCAATTTAAAGTGAAAATGGTTGTAGGCTAATGCCTTATTTGACTTGAAAAGATTTTGACCTGGCATTGTTAGCTGGCTATATCAAGTATTGATATAAGAATAAGGTTGATCAATACAGCTTAACAAAAGCTTTACATTACGGTAAATAATTCCCTTATAGCCTGCAGTGTATTGTTGTGACTGCTATGAGACCAGACATGGTGTTAGATTCTGAGTGTGAGCGCATTGTATACTTCATGCAGTTAACGATTCCTATTGAAGATGCGATTGAGGAAGCCTTTGAAAAGAAGAAGCTTAAGTATGCGGAACTGTTAGCAGAAGCAAGGGAACGAGGTGGGCAAGCACACACAAGCCAGTATCGCCGGTGTTAGAGGCTTTGTAGCTAAATCAACCACAATGCTTCCATTTGATTTTGGTTTTCAAAAATGGTCAATCAAAGGAACTTTAAAATAATTGTCTGAGGCTGCTGAAAAAGCGAGCCAGTGGTTATGGCTGAGGTGCTCACAGACTACTTTGGGTCATGTGAATTAACCTGTATCATGTGAAGAGGCCTGTTGCTGTAAAATGTTTGGTTGCCTTAGGTAACCAGGGTTTGTACCCCAGTTTCTTCCCTTTCCCTAATCTGGGTTTGTATCCTTGGGGAGCTCAGCCACACCCAACCCCTTCCCTTACCCTAACATAGGTTTGTGTCCAATTCCTACCTTTACTTTAACCCAGGTTTGCACTCCCAAGGGGGGTTTAATTAGTGGATTAAAATCCAGTGGCAGATTGCATTGGAATGCAGCTGTGCAATAATTGAGCTGCTCCAGGCATGAATTTGAATTTGGAGTAAGAAGCAGCATGTGAATGCAGACTTGAGCTTTACAATGATTGGCTGAGGTCCTTGATATACATGGTGCCACAAAGTAAATCTGAGTCTAAGTAAAAATGTCCCAGGAACCACTGTTACCTGAGGAAATCAGAACGACCCTAAATCTACACTCTGTTACTCACTAGAACAACCCTTAATCTATATTCTCTATACGCTGTTATTCACCAAAACATAGATATACACTGATTCACGATGGTCCTCAGGTATCAAGTTTGAGCATGTTTGATACTAAGAATTTGCTAAGTGATAGAACGATAAATGACAACTAAAGAACCTCATCTGGTGATGCTGGGAGTAAAGGTACGAAAGATATTTATATTTGTTCCCAAACCTCAAATGAAATGCCCATTAAAAAAAATATTTCAATGTGAAAGATGGGCTTTACAGTAGGACAGACTCTCCTCTCTCCACTCCACATCTACATATTTCCCAAAATATACAACAATCTGCCAATCAACAGCACGATCTACACCAAAGAGATCTGACTGTTGAAAAGAAGCGCTGTTTCATTTACATTCTTCAGTTTTTCATTTGCATCTGTAAGAATAATTAAAACAGCCTGCATATACCAAGTATGAGTAAACGATGTGATGCAGTGACAGTTCATTGTAAATAATCTCTTTGATTTGGGTGTCTCTCAACACAATCTCATCACCACACATCAACCAGAGACAACCCTCTGAGGCCAAACTGAAAATGTTTACGGCTTTGAGTTTCTTTCATATTTATACTGACAGCAGTGCATAAATCAAACTCCGTCTATCTGTTGCGACTGGCAACATGTTTATGTTATTGTATAAACATTAAACTGCATACAGTATCTATAGGATCTTTGATTGACTGATCAATACAGATATGGGAAGACAAAATGGAGAGATGTGTATGTAGTAACATCTTTCTACTGTTAAACTGAGTGTTTTATGCAGCTATATAGTTGCTCAAATGTCAGGAAAATGTAAAGGGGTTTTCCCAGGAGCTGTCAGGGCTTCCCGTGCAGCTCACCTCTGACCAGTTGCCTGTTGTCCAGGTGGCAGGGCATGGAATGTGTGCGTTGCAGGGAGTGATTGACTCTGGCTTCTCCAGGTGCTGACAGGCAGAAGGCTGCAGGGCTCTCTGCTCCTCCTGCCCCATGCTCTGAATACAAAGCACGGTTCTCTTGGCCAGCCCGGACGCTCCACAGCTCGCCGAGCACCGCTGCCACTCTCCTACCCACCAACTGGAGGAGAAAAGATACAAAATAAGACAAGAAATCATTCAGGGCCTCTGAGCCCTGCACGGGAAGAAATAGCCTGTCTACTGCTCTGAAAATTGAATTAAAAAAAATCAATAACAAAAAGAAAGATATTTAGAGAAACAAGGGAAAAGCAAAGGGGGAAAAAACAGAAGAAAAGAGAAACATTGAAAAAAGGAAGAATGAGAGAGAGAGACAGACAGAAAGAAAAAAAGAAAAATAACACATGACTGAAATCACAACAAGAAGGACATTTTCATATGCTTTTATAGAGTAACTGTGTGTGTCTATGTGTCTTAGTGAAATGCTTGGTATTTGTCCAGCTGGATAAATGTATTTCCCAACGTTCCCCTGTTAAACTCACATGGCAGGGCATATCTCCTCATTGCAGCTGGCGCGTTTATCATCAGGCCGAGTGGACAGGTCACAGTAATGATCCTCCACCATCCCAGTGGTCCATTCCACACAGTGAACAATTTGACGCTGGACACCTGAAAAAATAAGTACAAGAGAGACTGAAGGGCAAACCGTTTTACTTTGACTGGCATGAACACAGTCACTTTCTATTCCTTCCACTCTGTCTGCTCTCTCTCTCTGTCTCTCTCAAATTCAAATTCAAAAAAGCTTTATTGGCATGACTGCTGCAATACAACGTTGCCAAAGCATGTTTACATAAAATGTACAATCACAATTAACATAAATAAATAACAATAATAAAAAACAATACGTTATAGATGGTAACAATGTGGTATATAAACATATAACAGGTTAATTGTCAATTATAAAACATTAAATATTAGTTATGTGGGACAGGGGGTTCACATTACTGTGGAGCTCTCTCTCTCCCTCTCTCACACAAACACAGACACACACACACACAGACACACACACAGAGCCACACACAGTTATATATATCTCTCTCATAAACTATGCCAACTTGTGTTTACCCATTCATTAATATATTCTGACAGATTCTAACATATCCTCATTTTAGGAGATTCCCAGGGGGGACTTTAAAATGCAGCAGCCAGCCTGCCTTTTTTATTAAATGCCCTTAGGTAAGTGAGCACTGCTATAAATAACTTACCCCAAACAAAACCTAACCCTTTTCCAAACATCTAACAATTGCATACCAGAAATAGTTGTCCAAATCAATTATTTAAGTGCAATGTAATTCAGCAACCTCAGTCTGTCTCAGTCTCTCAGTCAGACAGTGCCTGTGGCGTCCCAAGCACACCTGTGAATGCTAAGAGAGGCCACACAGGTTCTGGAATGTGATAATTACATCACGTTCCAATGGCAAACCAGCCCATCCCTCAAGATATGGAAACAATACGGATCTCTTGCAATATTCCACAAGGCCAACTGACAGTTCACTGACTTTCCTTAAGACAGGATTATCACCTTGATTATTGTCATCTATATGCCAAAAGCTGAAGCATGTTAAGTATTGAGTGTGGCTGACAGCCAAATCCTCATAGGATTTCAGGAGAATGGGAAAGAGGGGAGAAGTTGGTGAAGGGTTAAGGACATAGATTTATGTGTTTCTTTGGTCCACCTGTGTCCATCCCTCATCACCTCCTCTCCCCCTGGGTGTCTGTGAACTCCTAAGTCTGTGAGGAGGAGGAGGAGGTGGTGGAGGGGGAGTTATCTCATCACCCCTATGCTCAACTATCCATCAAGTAGCCACCTGCCACCTTCAGAGTGATTCACGCCTTTGCAGACATCCCCGAGGTGGCAGTACATATTACCGTCTGGCAGATCCCAAAAGAAACCCCATTGACATGGGTCCAGAACTCTAGTTCCTCCAAATCCAAGATAAAGGGGGTGCTGGAAGGAGAAGTCCTACAGCCTCAATGCCTCACAGAGGAGACAGATGGCAGGAAAGGGCCTCTGGGCCTGTGGGTTGGCACCAGTCTGCTGTAGGCTGGCACCTGCCTCTGATGTGCTACCAACACAAGAAAGGTCACGGGGATGTCAAGAGAACCTACAGTATAGCATGAACATTCATAATTAAAACTTTGTCAAAGGATATCCATTCTTTGTGCCTCTGTTTGTGTGCACCACTCTGGACGACTATCTTGGAGTTCACCTGTTAATTATACATTACTATGCTGTCCGTGTGGGGCCTTTGCCACATCTAATAATAATTCCCTGATTGTCTCCCTTTCGGACCAGAACACACAAACAGTACAAGAAAGACTGCAAGACTGAATTAGACTGCAAAATGGTCGACTAAATTAGTGTATGAACTTATGATAAAGTATTTGCATTATTCATTGCAATATTAATCATACCCCTCGTAATTAAAGTAATCAGGCAACTAGTGCGATGCTGAATAACTCAGTTACAATTTCCATTATGTTTTGCTGTAGGATATTTTTCATATTTTAGGAAATACTGACTCTCTTTCTTTTTTGACTTCCAGAGAGCAATATCATTACGAAAGCTGTGTAAATGTTATGAAAAGCTAGACAAAGAACCACATTTACAATGTGCTTAGTTATAGCAGAGTGTCTTGCCAGTTAAATGCAAAGTTTGATTAAAACATGATAAAGAGAGAGCCGGAACAACAATAACACTTTTTAATTGAACGTAAAGAAAAGAAAAGAAAAAATCATGAAAACCTCCCGCACCAATATTTTCCAACATTTCATGATTGTTTGCTTGAAAAAGCTTCATTTTATTTCAGCTAGAATACTGCTGAGCTATACCCTACTTTAGTGTGTGTCTGTAATTATACCCGCCAATCATGTTGCAGTTATGGAAGTATGATAACCTATGGATGATTTTACCTTTACATAGATAGAACAGTAAGTCTTCACATTTATATCATGTTTCTATCTTTTGCAAAATGTTTTATTGTGTTAATTTAAATGTGTTTATTTGTGAGTCAAACCGTGACCTAAGCCCATCTGTCTTCATGTTATGGCCACTACCTATATTCTATTACCTGATACGCCCAAAGATATTTACAACATACTAAAACATGGATATTAAAGTATTTATTTTGAGTATTTGGGGTTCTGTGTTCGTGGGGACAATAGTAACAGGTGTTACTTTCGTCCCTCCATAGACATGTGTCATTACAGCCTACAGCTACGAAAAGTCTGGGTTTGTCAGAATAAACATGAAGTTGAACCTTAACATGAAAAACACTCTTAAGTAATACAAAAAAAATCTGTTTACATATAATAACTTTATCAGCTATAACCTTTGATAAAGGGACATAACATGATGTTTGGTAGATAGATGAATGTTTTTTAACCAAAGATGTATGTCTATCATCGATGTACTCAGAGGAAACAGGAGTGATACTTTACTTCTCTCCAAAACGTCCTGCTTCATGGCTCATGATTTTGACTTCTTACATCTTTCTTAAGGATCCACTTTATGACAAAACACTTTTTATTGATTTCTTCAGGTTCTTGTAACTACTGATGATGAGGGACACTAAAAACTGCAATAATTAAAATCACTAATATCTTTGGTCTGTAATAGTAGCAGAAAGGGGGGCTGGCAGTAGGAGGATACCTGGCAGCCCCTGCAGGCCTGTGATGCACCTAAGCACAAGTGTAGGAGGACAGAAATCCTCCTCCAGAAAAATAAAAGCTCATGATTACCAAAGCAGAGGGGTTAGTTTTATACAGTAACTTCCCTGTGAAAGGCACAAACTTCCTCTACTCTAGAGGGAGTGAATGCAAAATATGCATTTTATAATCCAATGCAATGCACAATGACGGCTAGGATGTAATAGTAGTTTGAGTTTTGATGAAGCAGATCTGTTCTTGCAATGTTGCTACTGCTGAATGACTAGCACAGAATGACAAGGTGTTCCTGCACCAAGCAGACAGGGGAAGGTGACCTCTGACCCCTTAAGCAGTTATCGACAGGCAATGCTGGGGACCAGGGGACAGGAGGTGAGCAAACACTGAGGACGAAGTGATACTGCAGCTGTCTGAGAACTACCAGAGTAGACATCTTCACACACACTAACAAAGACTGTGTGTCATTGGTGACTGGTTCAATTAAAAAGAGAAGACTACACACACACACTAACACAGACGGTGTGTCATTGGTGACTGGTTCAATTAAAATGCAAACTTGGGTGAACCAATCACAGAACACCATTCAGAGTTTCCTAAATGGGCTTAAGTTGCATGCTGAAACCACTAAAATATATGCATCATCTTCCAGAAAGCACTATTTTTTTTGTCTTGCATACTAGGTTAGACTTTTTGGACCTGGAACTGAACACTGGTTTACATAGGAGCTTTACACTTTGCAAATAGAACATTGGAGAAAACAGTTGTTTAAAACTGGCAAAGCCTTACACTACATGTGGTAGAGCTCCTTCCTGTGTAACAATGTAATGTGCTTACTCTCTGTGAACAACTAAATTAACTTGGTTTGAAATTATGCCTTTATAATCATCCATGTATACACAAACATACTAACAGATGTCAACACACCCAGCTCTACCGAGTTAAACAATTACCAAGTAAACATACATACACACAAACACACAACAAACGCACACACACACACAGAACTTGAATTGTGCCAGCCGCCTGAAAAACGTTCAGACCATGCTAATATTTAGTCAGCTATGAAATATTCAAAAGGTTTGGTCAGCTTTAGCGTCTGTGAAACTAAATTACCAAGTCTATGAACGGAAAGAGAGAGAGACAGGATGTGTGTGTGTGTGGAGGGGCTACTTGAGTGTTTCTCTGCCAACACAGATATTCATTTAGGAAAACTGATGTGTAAAATATCAACCACTACCAACACGTTACAAACTTTATTAAATAGTCTGACAATCAGGGACGTGTACAGGAATTTTGAAGGGCCTTTGCTTTGCCCTGGAAAAAAAGGGCAACATGTTCATTTTTTAAACCGCCACCGCCACGCCCCTTCCCCCTGTGTGCATATTCTGCCTATATTACTTGAAACTGTGAAATTGTCAGGGTCGATCACCAGCCGCCGCCACCACGCCCCCTCCCCCCACGCACATATTCCTAGATGAAATTCTGCAGCCGTTATACTATTTTGAAAAAAAACCTTCACTCTAGGAAGGCAGACGGGCAGTTGCCCGGGCAACCTTTGCCCCCTCCTGTGCACGTCCCTGCTGACAATAATCAGAATCACACCCCACTGAGAAAACAGAGGAGTGGTTAAAATAACCCTGACAATGCCTAATTTGTTTTTCACTTGGAAATAAAAAGTCCTAACAGAGTTAGTTGACAATTAGCTTAGCAAATGTGACCAAAGCAAACCACACAGGAAAGGATAAACGCGCTGTCTCTCTAAAAAACAGCTGATACTGGCACATAAGTGCATTACCCAGGGCAGCTAATGGGGAATTGATCCACTTAGAAACTCAGGCTGATATGGCAGATGAAAACAAAAACACCAAATCGGGGGAAATTGCGTGTCAGCGGAGCACTGTGAGAGACGGCGCACTCTGTTCCTTCAGGAAGCTCTAATTATTTCTCTCCTATCAACTCTTCTCATCTGTCACTGCCAATGCTGAGGCGGAATGGATGGAAATGTTAGTGTTGGGGAAGAAAAAAATAATAAAAATAATAACAATACGGTGGTCTGCTGATGCTCCATCCACACACCAACCAGTTCCAAATGTCAACGATGGCAATCAGGGGAGGAGAGGACAGCTGTCCGTGCTGATAGCCTGTGTAGCCTTCTTGCAAACCAAAGAGGGAATTACTATCATCCATATCCTCTCACACAGAGCACTCTGCAGACATGATGACCCCATTGATAAAGCCTCACCTTATGTTCTCACAGTCTGGCAAGATTCTTACAGAATAAAACATCAGAAGCCCAAGAGTACACACCTTGACTGGCATGTAAAATCACACGTTTGCGATCTCTGTTATGTTGTTGAGACCGACGGCCTCCTTGAAGAAGGCTTTGCAATCTGAGGCCCTGCTTTGAAGGTGCAAGGCACAGGGTGTAAATGTAATCTCAATGTCTTGCCACTGAGGGGACCGTGGCCAAAGGGGAAATGCTGTTTTTGAACATGTGCACTACGAGCAAAAGGGTTTGATGAAACAGCATATGAAAAAGAGGAGCATTAAGAACTAGGAAACATTAAGAACCGAACATAGTGTGACAACATTAGCTTTTCACGCTTGTAATGACTGATGTGCTTGTTTGTGATGGGTAAGATACCAGATATTTCTGTTTTGCCACATTATTCAATCTCACAAGATTTTACAAAACACAAATAGGACTGGATACCTGGCTTTGTGAAGATATATTATGTGTTTGTTCAATCTGATGTGATGTAGTGGTACAGGTTTGCCTGGTGACAAAAATGGATGGAAAGGTATATGATACAAATATGAAGAAATACTTACACCAAAAGAGGTTTGGGGTGCTTAAGATTGCAGAAACTGAGTCAACATGTGATGTTGTTAAAAAGGAAAGTACAACCCTAGTATCCCAAAACATACTTTACATGTTCCAGCTGTTCTCAGTCCACAACATTTTGCTCTACATTATGTTAGTCCAGTTCAAAAACTCTACACAAACATCACTAATAAGTGAGTTGGCAGAAAGAGTGAAGCCATGAACCTTTACCGAGCTGAAATGGCTTACATTTACATGTAGTCATTTAGCAGACTTTTTCGTCCAAAGCGACGTACAAGGGAGAGAACAGTCAAGATACAAGCAATAGAGACCTAGTGTAACAATAAATATTACTTTACATAAGAAATAGAATGAAAAAATCGAAAAGAAAAAAGAAGTGCAGGAACTGCTGTTAGTGCAAGTTAAGCACTAGTTGAAGTGACAGTTAGGAGGGGAGGTGCTCTCTAGAAAGTTGGGTCTTCAAAAGCTTCTTAAAGGTAGAGAGGGACGCCCCTGCTCTGGTGGTGGCTTACCTGTCCCACACGTGGCACTGCATTCTGTCCAGGAGCCATACTGCCATTGGAAGTCTGAGACGGTATGAGTGCTGTTGGGCTCGGAGGTTGAATCTCTGCTAATGGTGTACTCATAGCGCACTCCTGGGTTAGTCTCCTGAAAGAGCAGCTGGAGAACATAAAAAGAAAGATTACGAGGACGCTTGGCCCCCCTGAACACAGATACACAATACCTCCCACAAACAAGAGACTAAGGGCCAAAAGAGAGCAAACACATCTGTCTTCGCCTGTCGGAAATGCCTGGCGGGAAGAAGTTATGAATGGTAAACAGCAAGAAGGGTTTGGTTGAAGCAGTGGTTGTTTTAAGGATTACCAGGTCCCACAGTCAACACGGACTGAGCAAAGAGTGTGAGATGGATGAGTCAGTCATTATCTTTGCCTGTCAAAACTATTCACAGCCAGCTTGGGTGCAAAAAAAAAAACAGCATGAAAATGGGAAAGGTCCAATGGGAAAGGGATTTTTTTTTAATACTTACTAAAATCCATAGTTGACTATTTGCCTTTAGGGGGAAGAGCAAACATCTCACTACAAATCCCCTGAGAACCATTAAGCTGTCTAACTATTCAAACTTTTCAGATTTGATTTATAAAACATCAGTGGAGAGCACCTTATATTCATGAACGGCCAATAAAAGCTGTCCAATTAACTATCTATAAGAAACAACCTGGAAGCGCAGACCCAATTAAACCAAAACAATAAGTGCCAATATTTAGGTTTAAAGCTAATTATAGCTGGGGGATATCCACTGATGATAACACAGCTGACCACTGAGGGAGTGCGGAAAGGGAATTAAGTTCGGGAGGAGAAATTGGATTTTCCTGACCTCTAATTTAATCAGTGCTCTCGCCTTTAACATTTCACTCTGTGTGAGAGCTTCTAAGAATGGACCAGGACTGACATCTTGGCACTAGTGAGCAATGTCAAACTCTTCACTCTAAACCTTGACTGACTTCAGCTGCCAAACAGCCAACAGCGTCTGACACTCATCTGATGACTGGATATGTAAAGGTTTCTTTGCTTGAGGCTGAATGCACACCTCGTAGTCTGGATTCCTTAAAAAGATGACAGTATCAGTGCAGGCTGTTCCTGTTCTTCAAGAAGGCAGACTTTAAAAGCCATTCGTGCAGCTGACACAGCAGCACAGTTGAAGGTATAGATTAACAGTGAGAATAAGAAAGTTAAAATAAGGCACCAACTAGTGAGCCACCAGTTGTATTTTATATGGCAGGTTTTCACAATGTAATCAGCGTAATTGACTGTACTCATATTGAAACACAGGCACCAAGAGAGGATGATCAGTTTGATTACTGAAAAAACAGTAAATCAGTAACCATTTTTTGAGACTCAAATGTCCTAGTACATAGTACATAGATGTGTGTGATCTCTGCACTCTGCACCATATGGTAGCTGATTCCTTGAATAAATCAGTAGGATGCGCAGCATGATAATTTCCAGTGAATCCATAAGCGTGCCTTCTGTGGGGTGGGTTAACTGGCAGATATACTGTATGCTAATCCCACAAATGTAAAATGTGTCTTGAACCCGTACAAGGATAATTGTGTGACTGGACGATAAGCACGTTCATGCGCACATGATTTTACACTGATTTCACTCTGACGAAAAACCTTTGTACACAAATTGTGGGTTCGTGCGAACACACGGTTCTTTGGCAAGATGTACACGAAGATAGATACATTTGGTATGATGCGTGTGTGTGAGTGTGTGTGTGTGTGTGTGTGTGTGTGTGTGTGTGTGTGTGTGTGTGTTTGTGTGTGTGTGAGTGTCTTTGTGTGTGTGGAGGAGGGGAGTGACTTGGCAAGAGAAACAGACAGAAAATTGGAGAGTCAAGCAGGCAGAGTGAGAAAGATAATACAAAGAATGACAGAGAAAAGGAGGGAGCGAGAGAGGGGAAGAGAGGGACAGAGGGACAGAGGAAAAGGGAGACTAAGGCAGAGAGAGTCTCTGTGTTTCGTGGTACGGCTTGTATATCTGTCTTCAGCTACTGCAGACAGCTGAGCGCTCTGCTTCTCTCCTGGCCATATGTGGGCGGCTTGCCAAGCATCTGCAGGCCCCTCTGTGGGAGTTTCTCCTTTATCTGAGCCCCACACCCACCATCCCACTCCCTTCTCCCCTCTGTGTGCACAGCCTTCATCAGGGACACCACCCTGCGATAGCTGAACAAGCCCCGAGGGGCACAGCATTCAAATTGGAAGCATGTTCTGACATATTTCAACAGCGTCGTCAAAAAATTAATTAGTAGAGGTTCATGCCAACATGGCAAGAGATTGTCTGAGGGGATGTTGATGAATGGACACTGCTGTGGCTGATATGGTTCCTGCCCAGTGGGAAGGGTTTGGCCATTTTAACCTCACCAAATATTCGGCTGTCACACACTTCTCAGCGTTGTCCCCATGGGACAAAACAGATTTCACTCTGCTGCAGCTGGGATCAGTCCTGGAGCTGTTATTCTCATCCACAGCCTGCCACTAGGACGCCAGGACATATTGCATAGCTTATCACTGCTGGTGAAAACCAAGCAGTGGCGGTCCGTGCATTTCACGACTGGGCCTTCAGCGATGTCCTACACGATGTTAAACTGAGTGAATCCACCTCCTAATACCATCATTATGACGCCATGGCTCTCGAACCATTATATTTATACAGAAAGGCAGTATAAGTGAGCATTGCATTACCTTAACATAGTCGAGTACAACAGACTTTATTAATATTTCCGGAGCATTTAAAATCAATACACCCGTATTAACAATACATTAAGAGTAGTAAACTTTCATTAAACTTCCCATCCTCACGATATCCAGTTTTTCTTGAAAGTTCCGTCTTGAAAATGGCGTTGTAATTGTATCAAAAACTGGAATTATCAAGTTGGTGTAAACTAGTTTATTTGAGTTGGTTAATGTAATTATATTTAGTCTTACCAATTGAAACAACTAGCATAATAAGCATTGAAACCGATGTACGTCGTTTTCGCATTAGCCAGCTAAACTGAGCACTGAAGCACTGCACCGGTCTGCCTCAGTATCCAATCAAAGGACGTTTACGTGTCACGTTCAACGCGAGGAAAGAAATCTTCCGGGCCTTCTAGAAGGCCCAGTGTCGCCAACTCGAAATCTGATTGGTTGTCACAACTGTCTGTTTCAGTTCATTCAACTTAAATGAACTGAAACAGCCAGTTGTGAAAACCAATCAGATGTACACGGGCCTTCAATGTGAATTCTGAAGGCCTCAGGGAAGAATTCTGTTCACGGGGAAGGTTTCTAGGAGCGTGGCAACACATGATAGCTGAAATATGATTGGATGAAAGCTCTAACATAAATTAACAACGCTGGAAGCTATGAAATGAAGATAATGGACTATGGGGAATAATTGAATACATATTTATGAAAAGAAAATATTAAAATTAAATGTATTTTATTACATTTATTTTCTGATGATGTTTAGGCCAGCAGAGAAGGCCTTGAAGGCCCTGACGGACCACCACTGAAACCAAGACTATATTGGCACAGAGCCACCTGAGCCAGAATATTACGATCAAAAGTCACTCCCTGTCTTTGAGAAACCAAAAAAATCATTGATGCAACACAACCTCTACAAACTAGGCTTTTCAAAGATAATGGGTATACTAACTTTCGATCTTTAATCTTCAGGGTTGACCATTTCAGTGTTTAAGTGGACAATACCTGTCTTTCTCCATCTGCCCAGCTTTGTCACACAAAGAGAGTTTAGTACATTCAACACTACACTTCACTAACATTACCATCCCTGCTTCTGTAAAACCACACATTTGTCTGTATATTGGTTTCAGATATTCAGATTCAACTCAGACAAGTCAAAGAGTAACTAAGTCAATCGCTGCATAATCGTACTCTATGTTCTCTCCATTCTCTCCCTTCTCCAGTGTTCCTTGTCACTTGGCTGAAGCCATGGGGAAGGAGCTCTCTCTTGCCTCTTGCCTCTTGCCTCTTGCCTCTCTTTTGTTTGTATTTGTTGGTCTGTATCTTAACACACTGTGCAGGTAAACTTGTTATTTTTTGCCGCATTTACAATTGAGTTGCTCAATTTGGACTTTGGACCACTTGTGTATTTAGCAATGCCTTTATGATGTTTTTTTGAGCTTTGGCCTGTGTTTTGTTTTCATACTGTTTGTTTTTCATCTGCATTGATATCTTTTTAGTGTTTTGTGTATGCAAAATCCCATGACAAATTAAAAACAAAACATCTACATTTCGATTAGTAACCTTTGAGATCAAACATATGATTGAGTTGTGGCTTACATCCAAATCCCTTAATATAACTGTAATCCTGTAAATCATGCACAACAAAAGTTCAATATTTTTTGAAAAGAAAAAGTGTATTAAAAAGTGTATTATGTTTTCAAACTCATCAACAATCAACAAACAAAATAAATCAGGGCTTACGTGACCTCCACCTCAGACAGCAGAGGTGCACACAGCGCTTGAAGCTCAGAATACAGAAATTGGAAGATTTTGAAGCAAATTAAATTCTGTGATCATATAGAGCTTAACTAGATGCCTGGTGTGCTGTACCTGAATCCACACGGGCTCCAGCGTAGGCCCGGGGGACGTTAGGTTTTCTTGATGTCCTGCCCTGTCATAGGTGAAGACCGTCCCTGCGACCTTGTAATCTCCGTTCCACTGGATGGTCCAGCCGCCATTCAAGAAGTACTTCCCAGGGTCATTGCTGCGCAGCGCCAGGAAGTTCCCAGCCTCAGCCACCTCTTCAATGCGGATGTCCCGCGCTCCCACTGGAATCAGACCAATGTCCACGTAGCCTGGGAAAATAGTGAGACGCTGTTTTATTATTACACGCCTCTCCCTTTTCAACATCTGAAGACATGCAGTTCAAAGGGCTTCATATGGAATATGTTATTGACTGCACTACTACACACAGGGTTGATCTTGTGTTCAGATGAACTAGCGTTGTTGTTTTGTTTTTTTTATCAAAAATACATGCTCTCATACCCAATCCCTCGCTCTCCTCAAAGGTCTTCTTCACAGTCTCACAGGTGGAGCCGTTGCCCTGGCACATTCCGCAGCGATCCTCCACAGCGTTTGAGTCGATTTCAAAATCACAACCGATATTCTGCAATCACACCCAGTGCATCCTCAAATAAACGCTCTTACTGCCAGTGAAATATATTGAAAACATCTTCAGAATGAACTCATGCACTCCGGCCACAACAAACGAAAAAAAAAAAAACGATTTAAAAGCAGCCAATATATAGTATATGCACATTTCAGTAGCACTTTACTCAATCTCAGTTCCCAAAAAGCATATACACATTCACGACGGGTAATAAAATATTCATAATACCTAATGACTGACACAAGTCTATAAAACTACTTCTAAAAAGTATGACTCACTCATAAAGCATTACAGTGTTGAATGTAAGGCTTTAGAGTTTGAAGTATCAGAATGCATAATAAAGCTTCTTTTACCTCTTGACAATGGCACTGATGACATCTTTGCATTATATCCAAAGCTGTTCATTCAGCAAATGCTCTTTATGGAGCCATATGTGACCCCATACAAGTGATCTTAATAGTAGTAGTTATGCAAAGCTAATACCACAACAGCATAACTTTGTATGAGTGCAGTCATGATTTATCAATAGTTATATAAACTTATATCAGGCGCTATGATGCACAATTAATACTTTATAAGCATTTATAAATATCTTTTATAGTGGGTTAGAGATACTGAGTTTAAGTTAAGAGTTACCCACATTTCTGGCCCCACTTAGTTTGCATTTGTGTAAGATCTACATGCCTGTTGTTTAGGTGAGATCATGGACGATAGGGAGAACTGACATCCTTTGGAAGGCAGGAAGCTCAGTTAGAGATCTTCGTCAAGAGTGGCTTTTATGACGATGTATGGAGTCAGGAGTAGATATATCTGAAGTATATAAACCCTGTGCGATGTAAATTAAATTGCTTCACTTTCATCCTTGTGCTGTGAGTGAGCCCGATTGCAATTGTTATTGAATAAATATACTGATCTACAACGCGGAGTCCTGAAATAACTTGAGAGTGAATTTTCACTTATCACTCACAAACTTTGGTAAACCTTGCTTGCCATGACCATCACCCCACTAACACTCACAAAACTTTGGCAACATTACTTCCCATGGCCATTTTTAGTAACCAACATGAAAATAAACATTGAGAGGAAAATAACAAATGACGCATTGAGAGGCCCCCCAAGCATGTATTTAGGTCTAACAGATTAGATTTGGTTAGATTCAACTTCCTTGTCATCGTGCTGAGTATAGGTAGAAAGTAGTTTGCATCTAATCAGAATAGCAAAATATGGTATTATTTACGGATATGTGCTGGAGAAGTAAGTACTACAGCTTAAGTGATGCTATATTTTCCAACATGTACAGTGACAGCGGACAGTGGAGAGTTGAAAAAAATTGTGAGCCTGAGAAAGGTCTGATGCAGAGCAGTTGCCTAGAAACGTGCTTCAACAATGACTAATTCAAACTGTTACTTCAAGGACGTATCTGATAGGGTACTAATAAAGGGAAGAGGGGTGAGCCTTGAACTTGCGTCATACCTTACAGATGCCGTTGATGCACATGTCACGGCTCTCGCTGCCCTCAAAGCACCGTGTCCCATCAATGACAGCATCCAGCAGCTTCTCGGAGAAGTACTCGTTCAGGGGCCGGCAATGCAGCTCACAGGGATTCACTACCAGATGCAGAGCAACACCTCAGCACAGCATTAACAGTGCACACACACACACACACACACACACACACACACACACACACACACACACACAGACACACACACACACAAGCACACACACACAGACACACACACACACAGACACACACACACACACACACACACCCACCCACACACACACACACACACACACACACACACACACACACACACACACACAGACACACACAGACACATACACACACACACACACACACACACACACACACACACACACACAAGCACACACACACAGACACACACACACACACACACACACACACACACACAGCAGAATGTAGAATTAACTGTGAATCCCCTGAGTCTTAGCATTTCTTAGCACAGATAACACAACCCCCAACCCACCCCCTCCAAATTGCATTTGTTTGTTCCAAAGAGATAACGAGAGATGGCTCTCACCTCGATTGTTGACATGAACCCACTGGTAGAACTTGCCCTTATAAGGCATGGTGTTGAAGTTGCTGCACTGGACGTGTCTGAAGCTGGGCTGGTCGGGGGGGCAGGGGTTCGCGTTGCAGATCTTATAACGTCGGCGCTCCCCCAGGCAGTACTTTCCTCCATGTCGAGGACTATGGTGACATGACAGCAGAGGTAAAGAGGTAAGTATGGATGGCGTCATGTGAGTGATGCTTGGTGCGATCTCCTGAAGACTGTCCTTGAAAACTGGGAACATAATGTAAAGTCCAGACCAGTGCAACATCAGCACATATCCATGTAAAGTGTTGATTTCTGAGGATTCATACTTATTATGGCTTAATACCAAGTATTGGCTTCTTACATAAGTGGTACAATACTTTTATGGAAGTCTTTTTATGGAAGAACATATTTTACTGAAACTTTCATTGCCAGCCATGTGAGCAGTTTAAAGTCTTTGGACAGCAAGCCCTTAAGTGAACTCCTCCAGAATATTTGTAATGCTCCACGAAATTCACTGCTGCATGGTGGCAATTCGAGCTCTTTCTGAATGCTAATCCAAACTACAACAACAGCTGGTGTTCCCATCTCCTCCAAGCAGTGGGAAGTGGAGGTGAAGAGAGGAGAGAAGAAGGGAAAACAGGAGAGGAGAGGAGAGGACAGGAGAGAAGAGGGGAAAGAGGAGAGGAGAGAAGAAAAGAGGGGAAAAGAGGAGAGGAGAGGAGAGAAGAGAGGGAAAAGAGGAGAGAGCTTTTTTCTGCTGCAGGACAGGAACCGCTTCTACAGAAACGTTTAATACAGATGCTGAAACTGCAGCGTTCCAGAAAATAAATATTACACAAAAATGCACACACACACACACTCACAGACAGACACACCAAGCAGCTGTTGATCATTCATGCACTAGTACATAAGGAGAAGTGGAGCTGTCAAAATATAATGCAAACTTCACATACACTGACAATGTGAAAACTCACATTAAATTGGTGGAATATTTGGATTTAAAATGCCTTAAAATGACTGCCTTTCTCTACACCAACATGTGAAGCACTCTGGGTTTCTTTTGAATGATAAGTGCGTTAAAAATAGAATGAATTATTATTATTGCTATGTATTGTATTCTGAGCACTACATAAACATGCCCACTCTAAAACATCCAGCAGCCTTACAGAATGGCTTTTTTTTTTTAAATGTTAGGCAAAATGTTTAAAGAACAACTTAAGTCAAGTGCAGCTCAAATTCCCCTATGCTGCACTCAAACGTATAAATCAATCTGTACCTAATCAGTGACTGTCGGGTAACACTTGCTATGAAGCCTGCCTTTATAAGGTCCTATAAGGACTTTAATGATGACGTTTTAAAAGTAGCTATAAGTCATTGTAGCACTCTTTATAACTATGTTTAGCATCTCCACAATGACTCATATCCACTGCTCTGAAACGTTATGTCAGTTAATTATAAATGGTTATAATCTAAGATAAAATGATGCATTATAAATATGTGATCATCGGTTTGTGTGGGTAATCATGAATCCTATGAAGCCTGCATATATGAAGCACTATAAGAACATTCATAATACCTTTAAAAACTAGTTAAGTCATTGTCAAACAAAACATTGGGGCAATCAATAAATCAGTATGTAATTCTGCAAATCATAGAGGGACCAAAGATAAGTACGATGTGTTGCTCATAGAAGTATAAAATAGTAGGGCACAACTTAGGCATCGGATGCTATTTAGGATACTATACAGGAGACATAGTTCAGACATAACAATTTGACAGTTGCCGGGAGCCAGAGAGAAGGCCAGGCCGCTGTGACTCACGCTGGGTTGGTGCAGTCCCTCTGGGCACTCTGCACGCCCGCCCCACATGTCCTGGAACAGTCCGACCACTCGCCCCAGGACTCCCAGCCGCCATTCACTCTCTCCGGCTGATCCCCCACTGAGACACATTCCCCATCAACACACCACTGGTACACACACACACACACAATACATATAAACACAAAGAAACACCTGCAATCATCCACAAAAAGAACGACAGAGAACACACTGTTGAATTCACAAAAGCTATAGAAAAGCTTGAGCATGTGGCTGAGGCTAGCCAGGGAGTGAATACTGTGTCTTGGTGAAGACAACAAAAAGCATCTTCTTTAGATGACCATAACTGGCTTTATCTACAGCTGATGTGCAATCACTTTTAAACACCTGCTATTCACTAGAAGTTGCACCTCAAAGTTCCAATTTTCACATTTTAGTGTGTGTTACTACTTCTATAGCAGTCTATATTAATATTGTTATTACTATTAGTTGTAATAGAAGTAGTAAAGTAGCAGTGGTAGTAGCAGCACTGGCAGTAAAGGCCTCATAGCCATAATAGTCTTTAGTTTTTCGTTTGAACTCATTTCTGTCAGTTTTTAGTTGAGATTTCAATCTTTCCTTCTGTTTGACCTCAAGAATGTACCTAACCTTTCCTTCTATCTTACCTAAAGAATATTTTTCATCTTTCCTTCTATCTCACCTAAACAATATTCTCTCCGAGAGAATGTTCCTCACCTTTCCTTCGCCACATTTGGTGCCATCCACAGCTCCATCCAGCTTTGAGTGACAGGTACTACCCACGGTGCACCACAGTGTGCTGCAAACATTCTGAATGAGATGTAGAGAGACCAGAGCAGACTTTTACTCAGTCTTCATAACGAACTACCTCAACCTCCTGGAGTAAATGTGATCCTTTAGGGACCGCATGCTGCCAGATGGTCAATATCATACAGTAGACCACTGCAGGTTTATCAAGACCACAAGCACAACATAGGCCTACAGGGATCTTTTATTTCCCTCTTGGGCTTAATTTTGTGATACATACCAGCTGGCTGTATTCTATCTCAAATATTACATGATCCCTTCCAAGAGAATTTATATTTGGCAGAGAATGTTGAAGTTCTATTAACTTCAAACTAGCTTTTAATCATTTAAGCAGTCCATTCAAACTCCCAAGCTAACAATTCAGCACACACCAGTTGTCTGTATTAATGGACTTATAAATAGTTATGTTATTCAGAAATAGAAAAAATAGAGACACATTACGTAAGATTGTACTTGAGCTGCGGAAAGTGAATGGATGGCCACCTCATAACACTGTGTCTCTGTTTTCAATATATGTGGTATATCATCGATAAACTTTTATCCACGAAAGACATCTGGTTCCACTGAACACACCTCCATGGCTTCCACAATGTCAACTGTAGTACAAAGTCATTAGCTCCTCCTCATTGTATCCCTTTATTTCAGGGCAATTCTAAAGATGTGTATCTGTAGAATGAGTTCCTGTCCTGTGTTAGATAGCTTTTTTTGTCTGCAACACAGACTTGAGGCACATATTATCTGGTAATCGCAATCAGACTTTAAATGACAAAAAAAATAAATGTGGAATGCAGCAACCATACCAAGCAACCAACATCTACTGAGCTCCTACAGTAAACTCCTGTGCCAAATAATACAGTCCGCAATCATAGCCTGGCAGAGCTGTTTGCTGCATTGATAAATGTCTCACTTGCTAGCAGATACTGATAAGAAGGCTGAAAGCCAATTTTGAAATGTATTTGGAACTAGGAGACGGCACCAATCAAATGATCTGTGGTCTGTGACATTTCTGTTTGTGATTGAGGATGTTTGTTTGTGTGTGTGTGTCTGTGCATGTGTGTGTGCGTGAGTGTGTGTGTGTGTGAGTTTGTGTGCTGTTGAGAGCAATGGTCTGCCAAGTGTATAATCAGGAAAGACCATCAGACAGTTACAAAAGCTTAGTATGGGAAGTGCCAGGCAACAGCATAATTTAAACTGACGTCTCTGTGAGGATCAAACAGCCCTCATTTCTCAGCACAGACACCAACACAAGTCCCCAGTATAGTGGAGGACTGAATTTGAAGTTGTAACTCAAAGATTATTCAAGTATACATCTCAAAGTACACTACTGCGCTGCACTATGAATGTGTGAAATTTTAGTGTAATTGCTTTTGAAACTAGTGCACTTTGGGTTTTTTCAGGCCTGGCACTGTAATGCCATTGTGCTGGCTCTTATGTTGAGGGATTCTGGTCAATGATAATTAGCAGTTAATGTATGCGGCAGGTTAGAAGCACAAACATTAATGATGAAGATTGCAACACGCAGGACCTACAGCACAAGGGGCTAGAGCTGAATGCTGACCTACATTGTGTGGCCTACTTGGACACGACACACCACACACACACACACACACACACACACACACACACACACACACACACACACACACACACACACACACACACACACACACCCACCCACACACACACACACACACACACACGACACAGCACAACCGTCCAGTGACCACATGAAATGATCTGTAACCTTGCACTGTGAGCTCAAACTGTTTGGTCTGTCTTTGTAAAAGTCATGTAAAAATAAATGAACGCAGGGGCCAAGTCTAAAAGCGTTTACCCTTGTAATCTGGACAAATGTTTGCTGGGAAAAGTCTATGCAATTGAAAATATTTACAATGAGGTATTTGGCCCGAAGGAAAACATTTGACGAGACCGCTGTTGTAATGACTTTGGGATGTGTCTGTGGCAGAACGCGTTCCCTTCACTCTGTGCTTGTTTTCCTGTCTGGCTGGATGTCTACAAAACCACACAGAGAAACCTCATGGCATGGTAAGGAAACGAGTGCTGTAACCTCATACCACAGCGCCAATGCTTGTGTGTGGCCTCATTATCCCACAAAGCCCTCAAACCCCCTCCTTGTCTTTCTTTCTCTCCTTCCTTTCTTCCTGTGAAAACTCCAGGAGCTGCCAAAAGCCAGAGGCTGTTCAGAGTCGGTCCGATTTGGAAAGGCTTTCCCAGGTGTAAATGAGCAACAGCAGTGACACAAGGGAGCAAGCGCTGTGTGCACTGTGGTCCCATAAATACTAATAAATAGAGCTGCCTCTCTGTTGCGTGGCCCTTGGGACTGCTGCAGCTCAGCTTTTTGATCAAATCGAGTCAACAATCCCCTAATATCCCCAAAGTCATCTTCTGCTAGCCGTACAAACAAAATCCGAAAAGATGGCTTCTCAGTAAGGAGAGCCATCGCATGTTGATTGTGAAAAACTACCCCAGGAAGATTATGGGCTGTTAACGTAGACTCTAAATGTAATCGTTTGCAGTTATCTCAGCTGTGACTGGCTTTTGGTTTTAAGTGCGCCAAATGTGAGCTTGTCTCCTGTCTCTCTTTAATTATTCCATTAGCCTCAGTGGCATAAAAAGGGGACTGATGCAGCCAAAATCTATTCCTCCAAACTTCGTAGCGAGCCAAACACTGCAAATGGCCTCTGGGAAACACTTGCTTGTGTCTGAAGATGCTCATTTAAGGTGCCTTGAAGTATTCTATTAGTGCAAGGAATTTGCTTTTCTTGTCAAATATGGTGAAAGGTAGTGAAAGGTATGCTTGAACTTACTATGTGCTGTACTTAGCACAAACTTATTTTTTAAATTCAGACCAGGTAGGATCAACTATCAATAACTTCAGTTCAATAATGGATTCACATGACAACGCGAACGTTTGCCGATAACACACGCCGTCCGATAATTAACACTGTTACGATATGTATTTTCTAAAAGCATTGCTGTGCAGTGACTAACATAACTAAAAAAGAGACAATCTCTTTATGATTTAATGAAGTTCACAGCATAATGAGGGGTTCGGCAACTGCAGGTCAGGATTATTAAGAGCATAATGAACACCATGCTGATGATGTGTGTTAAGGGAAGCACTTACATCTACGTCATCGCAGAGGAGAGAGCTGGAGCCATACTGGAGCTGGCACTGGTGGATGGCGCTGTACAGGGCACCTGGAAGCAGAGTGTGCTGGGAGAGCTCGTCTCTTACCGGGGGGTCGTCCAAGCACCAGCCCCAGCCACGGCTGTGGAGGAAATCACCAGATATTGTGTCAGATGGGACTCAGCGCCACACACCTACTTTATGTATAAATGAATACTGAACTACGTACACACACAAACCTACCTGATTGCACAGCATACCAAAAGGATAGAAAGGATCTTGTCTTTTAAGCACAGAATGAGAGCTAACTTTCACAACCTTTTACAAAGGACAGTATCGAGTAGAGAACCACAGGATAGCCATGAAGTAATTATAATCAAACTGTAAGGATCTTCCACAGACACTCAATGTGGCCTTAATGACATTACTAAAGAGACTGTAAGACTGTAGCGTCTTTAACTTTTAAATACTTGTCAGTATTTGTCATAAATGTCATGAAGCATATCTGTCATAAAAGTAAAAGTTATAGCAAGAGCAACTGTCCTTAGATAACTTCAAGAAGATATTACCAGATATTCAATAATTCTTAATCAGTTCATCAAACACAGGCAGACTTATACTTTAAGATTCCTGTAAAAGAATCAATGGAGCCACACAATCTACAAAGACATCTGACGGAAAAAGCATCAAGCAGTGTGACTACAGAATAAGGGCCTTTGAAGGACATGACTTAAACATAACGCAAACAGAAGTCACCCTGACATAGTAGCTCAGGTCCCCTACAGAGATGACTGAACACATTCTCTTTGACTGAAAAGACAATTATTCTCCAAAAATGTGTGTGTGTATGTGTGCAAATGAGTGATATCATAATACCCTAGATTAAATGAATAATTCAATTTCAGAAACTTCTTCCCAAATGCTTTGATGTTAACTGTTAACTGCTAACTAAAAAAGTAAAACAATTAGTCGACTGGTTTGAAAATACTTAATATCTAGATATTTACATGCATATCTACATGACAAACTATTAACTGTATTCATGTGGTCTTTTGTAGTTGATGTATTTAAAAGAAAGAAAGAAATGTGAGGAAAGAGAAGAAAAACTAAAATGAAAAGAAAAAGAAATACATATGCTGTTAGTGAAGCTCTATGGCCATGCAGAGGAACATCTGTGAGGGAGTTCCAGAAGCCCCATACAGTAGGATACAGTATACCTGAAGCATCTGTGTCATATCTTTTAAGACGAATATAATATTTTGGGGGAAATAACTCCACTTCACTCACCATCCTCCTTATCCTAACATTGTTTGAGAACTCAAACCTTATCCTGGCTTAGTAAGGAATAATAACAGCTGGAGGTGGGCTGGTCCCAAAGCGTCTGGCCTCTCATGCAGCGATCCCAAGGGACCAGTCTATGGTGCGATGCTGATGAGAGTGCCATAAACAGCCTGGTTCAAATGACAATACAAAATGCACAAGAGGGAAAATCTGGACGTACAACAGGAAGGCAAATCCTCCTACACTAGACAGCACATCACCGACCCAGTCGTCTGCAAAAGGCATCAACTAGCTTTTCAGCAGCTTTAAAAGAGTCAAAATACTTTAGTATTCAGGGGAGTTGAGATCTGTTCACCATTGCCTTCATGGTCAAGGCAACTGCTGGTGTGTTTTGCCATATTGTGCTTATTTGTCTGATGGTTTCTAGAGCAGTTCAAAAGGACGGGATGACCCAGATAAACTTTCTGTCTGTAACTGTACCCCCACAAAGTTTTGTTTTTTATTTTTGTCCCAAACTACACACACATGCATCATGTGAGATGACATAACATTATTCACAAAGCTCTAGTAATTAAGGCATTCTCCTTGACCACATGAATGGGGTTTTTATCAAAGGCTTTGCCGAATGAACTCTATAATCTATCTACAATACTTCAGAGGCTTTCCATTTGTTATCCACGGCGAACTGCACAGCGGTTTAGACGTGATGCGCTGCATATTATCAGAACCGATCCAATTAACAGTTCTTAATGACTTCCAATGAATTCTCTGTGACACTTGTACTCAGGATGTCGCTCATAGAAAAGAACAAGTTCAGCGTGAGACTGCATGTTCAGACGACCATACAAAAGACACCGCCTGCATGACCATTATCTCCACAAATTGCAAATTAGGTAACATGTTAAAGTGCTGTACTGTCATCATCCCTATTACCCAGACACATTTTTTACTTCAATGCAACACAAGATCAACGCAATTACAGTGATTATGGTCCTGGAGGTCGATCATCAAAAAGGACTCCGAAGTGTTTGCTGTCTGTTCGCAAAACCACAGCTTCTCAACCCACTCTTCCACATTCCCCATCTAAGCAACACTTAGCACTCGGCATCTCATTAGGCTGCCCTACTCAGTCAGACCTCTGATCTGCAGCTCCATAATGCAGCTTTGTGTAGAGGGCCGCTCTTGTAGTGAGATGGAGGTCTAGCGGCGTGATGCCTGTGCACAAGTTGGGGGGGGGGGTTGGGGGGGATGAAGGGAGGAGTGCATGGCCCCAGGGGCCAGCCTTCACAGAAGTCTAGCGAGAGGGAAACTGGGTTCACATCCCCAGTTAAAGACATGGCTGTGATCTGCAGCCTTCACAGAGGTCTAGTGGGAGGGAAACTGAGATCACATCCCCAGTGAAATACATGGCTGTGATCTGCAGAATTACTATGAGCTCTCAGGCAAGCAGAGCCTAGTGGTAAACACAGGAATGCTTCACGCTACTTGTGAAGCATTTCTTTCTGTCGTTGTATACGTACGTGTGGGGAAGTCCTCTTTTTATGATGGTCTTAGCATGTTTATTTATTTTTGTAAGAATACTTTTGATGACACAAGTTATTTAAAACCGTTGATGAAATCTTACTATCTCTGCTATTAAGGCAATAAACAGTTGAATGTCTCATTTCACATTCTGGCAAGCAAATGTTCTGCATACTTTCTGAAATGCTGATGTTGGCATGTATTCAGTGACCAAAATTCGAAACTATCTGGAATTTCCAGTTCCCTTTTAAATTGCAGTGATATTCTGCAAGTTCTCAGAATTCACATTCTGCGCATTACAACTATTTTTGTGTAGCCAGAGATTTGCTTGATTTATTTCTTTACAGTTAAGCTACAGTTGCAGAAGTGATGAGTTAAAACTAGAAAGCTTATTAGAAAACTAGAAAGCTTATTACCTAAAAGGTTTGCAAAAACCTTGTTAACACCAACAACAGCATAGTTGCCACTGATAAAAGCTTCCTAGATGGCGTCTTTTGGGGATATAGGAAAAATGTTGCTGTGAAAGTACTTTTTGCAGGGTTTCATCACGGAACTTCATAGCATATAGGGCAATGTCACATACTATGAAAATTAATTTGAAGCAAAAAACTCAAAAGGTGGTGAATCTCTGCATACTGATGTGTTAAAGCTCCATAAGCTATTACCATATTTATTAGCATTATGCAAGGTAATGACATTTATAAAGTTGGTGATTCTTGGAGAGTGTTTCCCAAAACATGGCACCTACTACCGTGGCTTTCTCCTGTTGCAAACTTATTCTGGAACAGCAGCTATTCATGCATTGAGTCACATGTGAAGCCAATCTCTTTACAGTAGTGACGGGAGAGTTCAGGCTAAATGTCCTACCATGTTTTTGCCATGTGAACTGTGCTGGGTGAGTCCACAAGGATGAAATAAAAACACTGGGGAATCATTTAACTTTGTGAGACAGTAAACGGCCTGCAACAGTACAGAAAACAGATGAGGACCAGAGTAAAGTGGAAGCACTGGGCTTTCACAAAACACGCAGAAATACATCAATTGCTGTGCTCCTAAAAGAACAGTCTCTCATAGTGTTACAGGGTCCTCCCTGTGTCTCCGGGTAAATGTCCGTGATGTCGAAAGCTCCCCGGGAGCTGCTCCCTCCCACTCCCCTCTCTCTCTGGGGTCAAACTGCAGCCGTCAAGCCATGCTTAATGCATTCCACATGGAGGCTTCACAGAGAACTGGAGCAACCCTAACAGCCAATTCCACTTAGTGTTGTCTTGATGCTGAAGCCGGGGGAGCCCTGAAGATGTTCACACACAGCAGTTTGGCATCACACGAGCCCGAGGCTGCTTGTTTGGACGGATTAATGCCCCGTGTATCCGGATCTCATTACTGTCGAGTGCCAACCCGGTACACTCACTTTTATCATCGGCTGACCGACAAAAGATAAACGAACGTCCTATAACGCTGAATGAAATTTTCTAATTACTGTTAAGTACAATTTCATTTTTCTTGTGCTTTCACTGAGTTTAGCTCTATCGTGAACTGTTAGGTACTGAAATAAGCAGGTACATTGTTCGGTGTTTAATTCACTTTACAAATACCATACATGTGCTGCAGTCGGGAAACAGGGTGAGCTAGGGGCAGAGAAGGAATGGAAGAAACCAGAAGCTGTGGGAGCAGTTTGTCAATGTGGTGTGTAAAGTGTGTGGGACTCACTCGAGGAAGCGGGTGATGTACTGGCGGCTACAGCGAGACCAGCTGGGTGCGAATGTGCCATACAAGAGTTGTGGGGACATGATGAAAGGTCTTTTCCCGATCGGCTCACAGTCATTGCCGTTGCCATCATGCTGAATCCCAAAGCTGTGGAGAAATCACACAGAAAAGTCGGTACTGAATAGACAAATCATTCAATGCCCTATCAGCAGATCTCCACAGCCCACAACTGACAAAGAGGAGCTGCAATGCACAAAGAGCACGACAGGCCAAGGAAGGCCAGAGGGCTAGTATTACAGATGGTTGTGTGGGCGGCAGTGAAGCTTTCATCACCGCAAGTGACATTGCAGTCATGCCATTCTCTCTGTACATTTCGAATTATAGATTTGGAAATAGTTACACAGTTTACTGATGCGTCGCTCTGATTGTCTGCTCGATTGGGTAAAGATCGGATGACTGTTTTCGTGTTTGTTCCATCTCTGTCTCTCTCTCTCTCTTTCTCGCTCTTGTTTAACAGCATCAAGTCATCAAGGTTGTTTGAGGGCAGTAGTGTATGGAGACCTATCAGTACTAAAGAAAAGACTGGAACTTTTACCAATATTTCTGCTACTCAAGGGTGTGAGAGAAACAACTAGAGAAAGGTTTTGTGTAACAACAGTAATCCTGTTGGAAATTGAAGGATACACGCTTCATTTGATGGCAGTTGTCGCAGTTTTTCTCTGTCTCTGACTGCCAAATCTCTTCTTGGCTATAATCTGTGTGCTTAATGGGGCAGTTTCATGCTTTGGCATTTTTCTGAACACTGGCATCACAAAATGTGCCACTTAAATTATTCAAGGTACATGAAAGCTAACGTAATACATTTCCTTGCTTATGATACAAGTTTAAAAAGTATAAATGTAACATATAAGGCTAATTGAATGAATTCCAGAGTATGGTTTACCTGCTGTATCACTTACAAATATTACTACATTTGGAGGACCCTAGCAAATCTGTCCATTAAAGGCTGTTCTAGGAAAATATTGCATTGTGAAATCAAACTCACTATCCTTTTCAAACTTCAATTATGGCTATTTTTGGAAAATATTGCATTGTGAACTGTCATTCAGTTTACCCCATAAGGTGTTACATAATGTCTCAATGGAATGTGTAGTGCAATATCAAGCTTTGCAAGAGGAGCATGCCATTTCATGGTAGAGCCAGTCAACTTCAGACTTTGTGTTTGTTCCATTTTAATCTTTTTCAGGACTAACTAACAAGCAATAATGAAATGCAAATTAAATAAATATATTTTAGACACTAGAAAGCAACATGCAACCAAATCAAATACATTGGTAATAACAATTCATAGTGCTCTAAAATGGGGTAAAAAGGCCTTCTGAACACAATATGTTGTCCATGATGTCATTCCTATTATCAAAACAAAAACATTTCAATCACATCTCTATTCCTGGTGTCCGTGTGGACATCAGAGTGACATGACTGAAAACATACTTGTGCCCAAGCTCGTGTGCCACTGTGAAGGCCACGGGTAGACCGGTGTCCTCACTGATGCTGCAGCTGCGGAGGGGCTGGCACATGCCGGCCACATGCGAGAGCCCCAGAGTCTCGCACGGCTTATTGATCGAGGCGCAGATGTCCTTCCTGAGCACAGAGAGAATGGATTCACTCGAACACAAATAGCACCTCCATTTACCCCCCCCCCCCCCCCCCCCCCCCCCCGCCACAAAAAAGCTTTCAATTCTGTTCTTCACTAAAAAAAATTCTCTAGGTTTTCACTCTATCTATCAAAACATGTGCAATCACAGACACACTCACAGACAGACAGACAGATATGCACACCTGCCAAAACACACAGAGACACAAACATACATACAGTACCAGCACACACACACACACACACACACACACACACACACACAAACACACACACACACACACACACACACACACACACACACTCAGACAGAGACATTCACTTATTAGTGTGCTTGCCCGAAGGGAAGCACAGTATTGTTGTTGTCAAGTTTTCTTTATTTATTCTCCCCGTTTTTCTTGCAGCTAACTACTCCTCGCCCGTTCGAGGTACAGACGCCGTTCAAACACCGAAACGTCCGGCCCGATCCGGTGCAACCTGCTATGACTTTTTGTGGCGGTACTCCTTGCCACTCCTTTTTTATTCCTCTTTTTCCATAACCTTTTTTCTCCATAGACTTGCATGGCAGAACTCTGTGGATTATGACATCATAATGGGGTCATTAAAACTAGCTTGCACCTGTGCTTCACTGACACAGAGCAAGCACACTCTTGCAGTTCGTTCACGAAACGCATTCTAGTTCTCTTTTGTGATTCTATGTAAGACAACTTGCCCTGCCACATGTTTCCTGGAAAAATAATACCATCTAGATCCCAAGCTGAAAACTACAGAGGCATTATCAATTCCAGGGTTTTGTCAGGGGTGTACGTACCTGGTAAGTAAGATAGCGACATCATGATGCACAGGATGCTCATCTTCCTTCATGTTAAGACGTTTCTGCCACTTGCAGAAGCTGTTCAGGCTGTGGTCTGCATGGTGGGAGATCTTTAAATCCTCCTGATGATCACAGAGGATTACAAATAAAGAATCCCTCACCTCAACAAAGGCCAAAACACATTCAAGGACAAATTATCTATAGTCCTCAGTAAAGACTATCTGATATTTAGGCTTAGAACAAGGCCTAAAGGAGGCACAAGGCTTGCTTAAGGATGCAGACCTTTTTACCTCCAGGCAGCATCTCACAACTGCCATCCAAAGACCACCAACATTGCTGATGTTTTGAAGGATTCATGATCTTATGCTTGGGAACTTTTAATCTTAGTGATGATAATATGTCTCATATGAGATAAATGTAATACCCCACTTAACCACTCTCACTGATGTTGAAATGACTAGATTCCTTCCCTGGTCTAATACTGCAGAAGCTGAGCTGAGCTCATACCTCATCACCACTGGCACTCTAGGAGAAAAAGCCATCAAAAGACTAAAGCGTAATACTAACGTCAAAACTTAATCCCTTGCTTGACTTGACTTATTGTGCAGGCTTTGTTGATGACTCAAGCTCAACACATGGTCCAAAGGATGTGGGGAGGCTGGAGCTCGGGTAATTGGCATCTGTGAGGTTAGTTAGTGTAGTAACCCACATACCTCTCAGACAGACTGCATGTGCAGGTACAGGAATATACAGGAGTTACTGGGAATATGGGTATGTACAGTATGTGTGAAAATTCTATGCTAAGTGCATTTAGTGTGAGCTGTATAGCCCTGAATGGCCCTGTTGTAAAGCTTCGATGGGCATGATGGCAGGGAATGACTGTGACCTGTACATTTATGTGATTTTCACTAAGCAGTGATTTTTATTTAAAGTGGCTTAAAGTACAGGTCAGGTGCTGTTAGGTGGCGTACCTGTACTTTCAATGAAATATAGACATATAAATTCTTTATAGCAGGGATTCTAATGCCTTAGTTGGTATAGCTTGAATTTCTTTTAAGAGGCCTAGCAAATTGCATTCTTTGCCAAAGCTCACAAAACATTTCCAAATCTTAGGTCTGCAAAAAAACTGGCAAAAGCAGAAACATTCATTTTATGTGCCATGTGCACATCACGCCGCATGGCAAGAATCCTAAAAAGAACAAGATCTTCCCTAGGGGCCTAATTTGACAGGGCAACGAGCTGTGTGTTACGCATGTGAGGTAATGATAGTCCACAAATGGTGCGACATCAAAGGAGTCGAGAAGAATTGTGATTTGCACGGGTTGGAAGGCTAGAGCAGTGGGAAGCCTCTGTGGGACAGGTGAAATGGCCTATTAACAACATATTGTGGTTGTGCCATTGAATGTGTGTGTTTTTTTCTTATTTATGCCGTGATGCAACTTTTCATTTGTTTTTGGAGTTCAACAGACATCAGTGCATTTTGTGAAAATATTTAAACTGTCAAATTGTCATTGTGAAATTATAAAATATGTTGTTGATAAAATAGTGAAAAGGTAAGTAAAGAGGGTAGTAGGGATGGGCATCCTAATTTCTTTAAGGGGCAAAAAGTCCTGTTACCACTTATGCAGTTGAGAAAAGAATGCGATGTAAATGCACTTGTCTGTTGATGTTGTGGTCATTTTCAAGAATATTCTTGCAAAATAATGAAACACTCTTTATCTAAGCAGTCCCCACAGACCCCCTTGTTGGGCCTTCTGGAGGTATTGTTGGCCTAAAAAAAAAAAAACACTGATGAACAAAGGTGCCCATATGACAACCCCAGTGAACTCTTCACAAAGGCATCTTTGCTGTTGTTGTTGTTGTTGTTGTTGTTGTTGTTGTTGTGATGCATTGTTAAGTATCAGAATCGATGGTTGTAGTGCACCTTGTTGTTACGATTCTTTGACTAGGTTGTTGGGTATGAGTACTTGCATGTCAAAGTGAGAGGTTTGATCACTGTGTGAAGTCCTTAACCAATAGCCCTAGGAATGGAACAACTTTTTACTGTGTATAACTAGAAAGTATGTCTCGAGGAGGAGTGCAGACCTCCACTGGGAATGGCCTGGGCTGTCAGCTCTAGAGAATGTCTGTGGTAATGGCCGCACCCCCCTCAGAGGAGACTGTAAACTAATGGGAGTGCACTCATTCTCAAATCTGCCAGGAGCAAGCAAATGACCAGCAAACAGTAGTTATCTCTCCCTGGCAGCATTACGCTCTCTCAGTGGGAATCTTTTAGAGAACACCACATGGGGTGATGTAACAGATAACGCAGGCCAAGAAGGAAACCGGAAGCAATTATGTGATTAAAATAAATGTTATGAAGAGGCAATAGGCTTTTATACTGGTGGTATGAAGGATGGCAGATTCATGAACATTGCTTGGTATTGCTATGGAACAATCGTATGACATGTTTATATTCTGCTAGAGACACTTGTCACAGTGAGAACAATGGGATCATAATTCTCCTATACGACCTCTGGGAAAACAATAGCAAATTAATGAGGGGTGCATGACATGGAAAACTTCCAGGACACAAATGAATCTGTAAGGTTCAGCAAGGTAGGATTCTTCCATATAATATAATGTTGGACTGTTAATTAATTTTCATTCAGTTGCCTGCAGGGACTCTACTTATTAAGTCACGGTGAGCGAGGAAGTACAACTTATTTCTGTCTGAACCCTTCTATTGTGGATGTTGAATTTCAGTGTTGGAATACTGGGTGGACTCTGGACAGAACTCTGGCAACAGCCCTGCCACCCAATGGTTTTCTTGGTATGCCAAAATAAAAAGTCAATTTTACAAACAAACAAATGCCATGGAACTAGCAGCTTGGCAGCCCATGCTCAAGCCTGTAAATTCGTACCTCATCTTTTTCCAGAAGAATAATCCGAACAACTGCAATGTTGATGGCATTACCTATGCTGGCATCCCGAAACAACCCAGCTACCTGGAAGAGATTGATGAAATACAACAAACATTAAATATTTGGATGAATGATCGCTTGCAAAAAAACATTCACATTACACTAGCATTAATGATAAGCTACTGTTGTTACCCAGTAAATACACGTTTCACAACATAGCATGTCTGATATATGATTCAGATATATAGGACATTTTAGGATTATCTATGCATACCAAAACATCACCATCAGATAAGAAAGGGGTTATGGGGGTCGTATGGGGCTATAATATCAAAACTTGACACAACTCTAAAGTTATACTATACTCTATGATCACAGATATTAATGGCCATGTCTATGTTAAATGTCTAGCAACATTAAATTCTAAATTTCCAGTCTCTAAAACCACTCTATGCTAATTTTAGTTTTAAACCCACATTATAGGTACATAATGTCTGCACTGAAGGGGGACTGTGAGTGGAGTGAACAACTGAACTCGGGAACGTTTTCTATCTTATTGTAGAACTGATGCTTTGCAAAAAAAACGGGTCTAGAGGATGCTGGGAATAAAATGTCCCTGCTCAACAAACAGTCCCAGAGTACAAAGCATGTTTGTAAATAAAGGGTTATTAAGCAGCCAGATGTTGTGTCTGGGCTTGCTTTAGGCCTGAACTCTAGACCCTGAGTTGTGGAACATCTTCTACAACTACTTCTCTAGCGGCACTGAAAACAAAAGGTTTGTATGATAAATAAAGATTTCCAGCCAGAGGCCCTAACACAGAGCCCCTCACGGAGACTGGTGAATAAAGGATGAATAGTCAGAGTACATGTGATGAAGATCATGCAACAAAATGAGGTGTTTTTGAGAGCATTTGTTTTGCATTATTTCCATTTGCATTTAGAATGGATTATCATGTAAATATAAACAGGATTGGGTGCATATTTAGGTAGGTTTCTGCAAGTAACTTCCTGTCGACTATTTCTTTCTATTCTATACAAATGCAAATCACTTCCTGAATAAATAAAGACACAGATACAAAATATTGGCCCTAGTGCATCCTAGTAACCATGGTTCCATGACCTTTTGGATAGCCATTGAGCGCTTGGATTGGCTAAGCGCTCTATCTGTCCGGCTCCATCAACAATACCTTGTGACTGTGTGACACATGTACCACCCAGGGAAGAGACAATGGATGGCTTCACCTTCCTTAATGTTTCATACCATTACATTCACTAGTGCGAAACTAAGTACATGGTCATGCATTTGGACCATATTATACCTAAACACACCAGGAAAACACAGTGGTCCATTATACGATGCATGATTGATTCATTCATGCCGGTCTGACTAAGCAGTAAAACGCATGCACATACTGAATAGCAGTCTGTAAGCAACTGCATCTTGGTACATTCAAGAAGCATCTAAACACTCAACTCTGCAGAAGCTTATGGGGCACCAAATTGAACAGACCTTATTTCATACACAGAACACATTCTGTGCATTGATTGTGCAAACATGTTAGCTTTGTGTCCATGAAATACAGAAGAGAGCACATTCTTTCATGCACAGAAAACAAAATGGATGATTGATGTTGCATCCTAAAAATACTGTTGTGCTTTTTGTTTTATGGTCAAAATAATCTCATTGCGTACATAAAAGTAATTCTGTTCAGTTAATCTGTTCACGCAAAATGTACAATACTATGTTCAATCCGTGCCAGCTAATGTTCATCTTGTCCACTTACAGGTTTTGCTTTATGAAAAGATAACCTAAAGTATGTTGTTCATGGAGTCTGACCACAAAAATCCATGACTGACTCACGGAATGTACTGGACAGGCCTTTTGTGCACATCATACTTTCATTAATGTAGCCTATGTAGATCATTCATTTTGTACTTCAGCAAAATATGAAAGTTCAAGCAGCCTTTGTTTTTGTGGACAGAATGTGCTCTGTAACTCGCTGAGTCACGGAAAACGTTGTGCTAAATCCCTTTTGTGCAGATATACAGATATACCATAATATAGCAGAACTGCTATGTGTACCAAATTTGAAAATTCGATGGCACAGAATGATCATAGTGTAGCACACTGTGTATTTTGTGCCACAAAGTGGGAAATGCCTTCAGCCTTTTGTCTGCAATGAATGACCTCATCTGTTTTGTTTTCTGTGCATTATAGAATGTGCTCTCTTCAATATTTCTTGGACAAAAGGCTTTTTGGTGTTACATGGTTTTGTAGTAACTTAATGCGTAGCAAAGAATGTATTCTGTCTACGAAAAAAAAGCCTGAAAGGCCATCTAAGTCAATTCTAACAGATTAAAAGCCCTTTTGATGTCCTGCAAGCCATATATATATATTTTTTTTATGCCTCAGTCTCTCTTTTAAACATCTCTTGGATTAACTAATGGTAAACAAAGCCGAATTATCTGCCATGAACAGTACATTAGTTAGTTTAAGTGAAATGACAAGTTGAAGTATTTAAGAGGTCATAGTGCTGCAACAGGCTTTGGAACAAACCCAGTTTGAGCTGCTGCCAATTATGTTGCATGCAGACTGTCCACCACAGACAAAGCCCTTATTTTTTAGATAATTCAGGTGCAGTACTGATGTCAAAAGTATCTGGAAGAAAAGTAGAGACGGCATGGTTGTCTTAGGAAATCAGAGAAAATGTAACTGGGATGGAGACACAGTCAAAATCTCTCTCCACAAATGAAGCATATCAATCTTCCCCTATCATGGTATGAAAGGGAGGATGAAAATGGGCTACCGCACAGGGATAATCCGTGCAAGACGTCGAGGAGTGAAACCAGCGGTGGAGATTCCCACTGTGAGCAGTATGTCAGGAAAACACCCCTGAAGCCACAATATGCATAAGGGTTGGAAAGACTGACCAGGGCCTGCCACAATTAGATCAGTGAAAAACATAAGGCTGGAAAGACAACGCCGTCTGGCATCGTAAGTATCCCAGGAAATATGTATGAAAACAGGGTCGCAAAGTAGCCTCTTCACTAGGAAACTGAACTGACATTCAATTTTTTATTTTTTTTATTGAATCCCAACACGTTAATACAGTGGAAATATTGCTATCCTCTATATCCTAAGGAGGTTTAGCACTGTAGTTGTTGTCACAGAATATAATGGGATATCTTTACAGGGAACTGTCTCAGAAGCATTAAGGGTCTTATTCATCATTCAGTTTTTCCCCGTTTCCTTTTCTCCCTGCCACACATCTCCATAAAAAAAGGAGGAAATACTTTGTTGAACAAATGTCACCGTGTCATTTGAACAGACCTTGAGCCTGGCTCACTGTGGCCTGACATACCTGGCATGGCTGCTTGTGTTCCATACCACTTTCCTCTCTTTCTGCTACCAAGGACACGGAAGGGGAAACATAATGGAATGACGCTGTCCGTGAGAAGTACTAGTGGAAAGATGATGGCTTTTTTTGCACCTTTTAACACAATGCCTTCTAACACAACATCAAACAAAAAGCATGTCTCTGCACGTGAGAAAAAAAAAACATTCGTCCCTGATACTGCAGGAAGTGGAGGATAATGAATGTCTCTCCTTCACATTGCATCCTTCATGCTCAACAAAGAGGGAAGATTTCTCCCTTTGAAATCTGTCTTCCTTTGAGCCTTCCATTGCCTACCCCTTAGTAACAGCTGCTAGGCAATATGCCATGGGTGTATTTTGGAAAATGTGCCTAACAGACTGCAACGGTACTGGGACTGGTCGGCTGACTTGGACGCAGCCCAAGGCAACCCTAATAGCATAAAGGTTGCTTGAGCAGACCTCTGCATAAACAGAGCTTGTGGAAGAGATGCAGAAGGATTCAACTTTGAATTAGAGCATTATTAAAGCGTCGGGAGGGTATTGGGGGAGTAATAAATTACATTTATTCCTGAAGAGGATAAAAATGCTGCATACAATCTCACAGACAGCAACAGTGAAGTGAGAACATTCCAACTGGCTCTGCTTGCCACCCCTCAAACACTCACAATGTTCATGACAGCCCAAATGGGCTCTGCTTGCCACCACTCAAACACTCACAATGTTCATGACAGCCAAAATGTAGCTTTCCACTCTTTGGGTTCCATGGTACTCCACCATTTTTGGGTCGGCCACCACCAGCGTTTCCACCCATTTCTCTCGGCTGATGGAGCGCTCCTGGATCCTCCTTCTGTGCTGTCGGCGTTCCCAGCGTTCCCGCTGCCTCTCCCAGCGCTCCGGGGTCCCGGACTGATCTGTGCACAGAGGGACAATTCAATTCAATGGTCTACACTATCCTCTTCCTTGTAGCACATTTAGCTCTGTCAATGAGGCTCTGTCTGTCCATTATGTTTCCAGAGAATTTGTGCGCTTTGATTTCTTTCTGCTGTGCCCTGCAGCGAGTGGCAGTGCTATAAGTAACGGGGGACGAAACAGGAGCTGCAACACGCTTTAAGAGCAGCAATGTTTTCCTTCAAATCTACAAGAGAATGTTTATTTTGTCAGGGCAGCTACTCTATACCGAGATAATATCTTGACATCTGCCCTACTGCTGTGTACATTAGTACATTATTCATTGCTATGCTATTCCATGGCAATATGTAGGCCTCCTAAACTACTGCCTAGATGTGATATCATAATTGTTTTTAATTATGTATCAATCTAATCCCACATATTTCAGTTTGATATAACAGTTTGAGACACAAATGATATGAAGCACTTTATTTTAAAAGATCTCCAACTACCCCTCTCCACAACAGCTTTGAACAGTCTTTTTGAAACATTGTGCCTCATTTCCAAAAAACAAGGTTGTCTCTCCAATAACACCATAGGGTACATTTGGTACAAATGGAAATCTGAAATGTAGTTAAATCTCACTTTCAATCTCATTGTTGTCTTAGAGAAGCTAGGAGACAAAACAGCCAATTACTTTCATTTTCCAACTCATCTCATAAATCCAATGGGGGCTAATTTTAAAAAGTTTGTGTTCATTAAATTTCCAAGTGTTCATGTTTTTGTGTGCAGGCCTGCTGCACACCTGGTCATTCACCTTTGAAGCCACAGGAGTGATTAAGTGCAGGTCCGGTAGGTAGAGGCAGCAGCTGCTCGTCCTCCACTTGAGAAACGTTGCGTTTATAAATAACATGAGTCTGTGGCGCTCGCTCTCCCTGAGCATATTCAAGAGGCCTGATGAAGAACTCATCCTCCGCTAGCTTAAAAAGCCCTGTCTGGAAATCGAAAGGAAGAGGACAGGTTCAAGGTATTTTTTTTTTTTTTAAGTAGCAATTTTGTAGAAAATATCTATTGTGATATTGTTTTCAATTTTGTCTGAGCACGTGTCCTCTTTCAGACCTATATTCAGTCCTATATTCACTAGTGATCGTGCTCATCAAATATGATTTAATGTCCAGTCCATCATTAAAATAAAACATCATACTTCTTCCTTCCTAAAATCAGATTTAATATCAATTTGATGTATTCTCTGAAAGAAATCAAGCTACATCGGTTTGATGTTTGTTTTGCATGAAAGTAACAGATCTGTTTGAGCATCAAACAAATCCATATGGGAGTATCCTTTTCTCTTGCAGGAAAAGTGAAACACTCACAAGACCATCACAAGTGCTTAGAGCAGCTTGACCCTTCACGACGGAGCCCTCTGACACCTTGCCAAGGAAGTGGCAGAGAGAGTGGCGGGGTCGGCGTACTTTTGAACCCTGTAGCCCACCGTGCCGTTGTTCTGTAACAAACCCTGGAGCAATTAGGTGTGGATTCAGAGTCAGGTTAAAGTGCAAATTGTGTCCACCATAGTGCAGACGGTAGAAAACCTGAGCCAACTTCCCAGCATCTTGAGTCTCCCGCCGTTGAATCCGGCTCACGTGGTAAGGCACAATGCTGGAAATAAAGTGACCCCCTGAATCCACCCTGAGAGGGTGGACAACTTCATAAGGAGGAAGTCCGTGGAAGTCCTCTGGAAAATAAGGCCCAAAGCAAATCATTTTCAGGAAAGTGTGATACTTTTTTTTCCTTCAATGTTAATTTGCCATAATATCTGCTAAATTAGTAAACATTTACTTTCCAAACTAACTATGCCTTTACAGAATTGACATATATTAACTGAGATATGAAAGTGCAGTGCTACTTTATGTATATATACATAGCTGGCACATTGGCTGTCAGACAGTGTCAGTGCACTCTGCAGGAAGCTGTCTTCTCAGTTGAGTGTTAATCTCCAGAGCTTATAAGTGTCAGGATATGCGTGAAAATTTAGACAAGCCAGTTTTTCGTCTCTTTACCATGAGGCATAGCCAAGGCCTCCTGAGACTCATACAATAGCTGCTTAATAAAGCTTAATACATTTTTTATATGCTGGCAGTCCTCTTTAAAATTCACAGAATTGTAAGGAATTGATTACAAGGGGAAAGTGTTGGCTCGCCTCAAACGGACTAGATACATCTGTGATGTTTAAGAAGTCAAAGCGCTTATGGCAAATACAGTGTGCATGTCCAAAATGTTGTTACAATTTATATTTAAATGCACAGCAGTCAGACCGGGTTTATAACCTAGCTTATTTTAGAATACATGCTCAGTATAAACATTTCACTAATTAACCTATAGCTTCTTAAAAAAAAATGTTAAGACTTGTTGACACAGGTATGCATATTATTAACTTTTAACTTATATTTGTCCTAACAAAACTCCTCTAATAAGGAATGTTAATTTGACCACTGTTCAAGCTACTTTTTACAACAAATAAACAACTTTACAAGCAGCGCATATGACCTTTGTGAAAGTGATTTTGGCATTCGACAACCATTACTAGCAGTTGCCGCCCCATTGCTTAGACCACGCCCACACCGTAGCCTCAGTTCACTGAGTAGTTCAGGTTCATGCTAAGGTTTTATTGAGCTATTTTCCCCCCAAGTATATCAAACTCTAGCCAGCAACACTGACCTACTTTTTTTTAACTAAATATAAAGTTCAAGCAGTTAAGATAATAAAACTTGTCTAAATCATTTAATTCCATACACTATGACTTATCAATGCTATCGAATACATGTAAAGTTGTATAAAGCACAAGGTTATTTTAATGAGACATGATGCTCTTCGACATAAAGAGAATGCTCACCTGTTCCTTGAACAAATCCACATGTGATGTTTTCAAGAATAACTAGCACTCCAGCTGTCACTAAAAGGTGAAAAGAAGTTGCTCGCAGAAGCGCATGAACTCCACAATACACATTTAGCATCATGTTGTAACGCGAACAACGGGACCGTTTACCTACTTCGTTCCCCTAATGTAACGACTGTCATTTTAAAAACTTTTCATTTTGAAATGCATTGGTATGACGGGTTGACCGTTTGGATCCTCTCTCTTGTGAAAACAAATCATATAGACATGCAATGGACGCTCTGGCTTTTACAGGGTTGGGGACCATTCCTCCGGGCTCTCGGCTGAATTAAGAACCTCATGTCCCGTGCCGATCGTGTGAAGGTTTGCTTGCAAGGCGCACAGCCTCTCCAGCATCTGTCCCTGCTCCTAGCACGGGGGGAAACTTTCTCCTACAAACCCAAACTTTGTCATAGAACCGCCCTCTTCGAAAGAGTCGGTGGGAGGATCCGAAGAATGCTCCTCTCTCACTGGAAACTTGAGAGAAGAATGGCAAAAAGGAGCCTTTGTCCTTCTGTATCACTGGTAACCGTTTTGGAATTATGATCTCAAAGGAAAAGTGCTTCCTTATAACTTCAACTTCACTTCATCAGTCCCAAAATGATTGTCATGGTATATCAGGAATAGCAGAGCATTCATTACTAAATAACTACACCATATCCCATTAGGGATTATATAAATAAAGTGAGGTAAGGAGAAAGCTGACAGCTATTGTTCAATGTCTGTTTTCAGCTATCTGTATTAATGCGGGGGTCGAAGAAGGACAATGTTTCTAGAGCGTCTGACAATATTTCTTGACTGGGACGATGAGTGGAACAGTAGCTGGGTTTCCAAACAGCTTTTTACCATTCTGCGCTATTTACCATTCGAAATAAAACTCGAATGAAGTCTTTTAAGTTGGCTTAAAAAATAAATTAGCCGGAGGGGGTGGTTAACTCACTTATTTGCAAAGGGTATAAAACGATTGAAGGTTGATGGAAACGGGTTTATTCGCATTAAATCGCATTTCTTGAGATTTGATTGGGTGTTTCCGTTAAAGTTGCCCTGACAACCTCAAGTTTTGAACCCACAGCCGTTCAAAACGACTTCCTTGATTAGGAGAGTGTCCATTTATGCATTTCACTGCGGTTGTAAATGCGCACACTCACATTTCTTTTAGCCGATTTCATAAATGCCATCAAAATACGCAAATGAGCTCAATGTAACCCCAAATTGTGTTCTGACTTCAGAGAAAAAATAGGATCCGTGGTCTGTCGAGTCTTAGAGTTCACCCGAGCATGTTGCACAGGAGGCGCATGCTGCATAGTGTAAATATTCACTGCAACGTTAGTTCTTCTAAACGCTGCCGAAGGGCCTATTCATGCGTGGCAATATCCTCAGTTTGTGCATCCTCTGCTGGACATTCCTCCACATAGCACATAAGAGAATTGCGCAAAAGTCTGTAGCCTTATTTATTTGCGCTTATTTCAAATCAAGTTGAAGGCTAAAGGGTACTTGCCTGTGAATTATAGGCTAATGTGACAAACGTGCTGCCTTTAATCAGTTATCAGTGAGGATGGTGATATAAGACAGCCCTTTCCTATGCACCACACATGATACCAGCTGCATCACCAACACACACTGTCAATCATAACTTTCTCCAATGCTCACTCACCTAAGGCGGGAGCGCCGAATGGATTCAATATAAAATGCTGGTTGACTAAGCTGAGCGGAACATCATAGTCGAACGGTGAAGGCAGTTATATAGACTTCGTAACCATAGGAGCTGCTGAACAATAGTTTTTTTCTCTGAATAATAAACCTGGAATAGACATTGAACAGACAAAGTGTTTGTATTTGGATGTCGCTGAAGTCCGTTGTGGTGATATGCAAACATTAAACGGACCGGTGCTGATGAAGGCACCTGCCGGCACACTTACTGAAATGATGGAGGAGATCCTCAACCTGACCGGAAACGGACCTTATAACAAAACTCTTACGGATAATAAATTCAATAGTCTTGAGGACATAGATGTAGCAGACGGCAGCCCAATTCTCAGGATAATCATTTCAGTTGTGTATTCTGTGGTATGCGCGGTGGGGCTGGTTGGAAACCTGTTGGTATTTTTTCTGATGAAGTTAAGGCAGGGTAGAAAAAAATCCAGTATTAACTTTTTCGTCATTAACTTAGCTGTAACTGACTTTCAGTTCGTTCTCACTTTGCCGTTTTGGGCAGTGGACACTGCTATGGACTTTAGCTGGCCGTTTGGTGATGCCATGTGTAAAATTATTCTATCAATCACTGTTATGAACATGTATGCAAGTGTTTTCTTCTTGACTGCGATGAGCATCACCCGTTACTGGTCTGTCGCCTCAGCACTGAGAAACCGTACACGACATAGGGTGTTTTCTGTCAAATGGGTAAGTGCGGTGTTATGGATCTTGGCCACTGTGGCCACAGCACCAACAACCATTTTTGCCACTGTAAAAACTGTTGCTGGGGAAAAGTTGTGCTTACTCAAATTCCCAGATGGACAACGCTGGCTTGCACTTTACCATCTTCAAAGAATTATCATCGCTTTCGTTCTGCCAATGCTCATATTGTCAGTCTGTTATTTGATGCTTTTAAGGTTCATTCGTCAAAGAAGCATGAACAACAAGCATACTGGACGACGTTCTAAAGTTACTAAGTCAGTGACTATTGTGGTTCTGTCATTTTTCATTTGCTGGATGCCCAACCACGCAATAACCTTATGGGGTGTTTTGGTTAAACTGAATGCTGCATATTGGGATAGATCATATTACATCATGCACACATATGTGTTCCCTGTTACTATATGCCTGGCCCATGCAAATAGTTGTTTGAACCCAGTTCTGTACTGTCTGATGCGGCGTGAGTTCAGAAAAATGTTGAAGAATTTGTTCTGGCGCATGTCCTCGCCAGCTATGGCTTCGACTTGTAAATTACGCACAAACTCTACTGCAACGAAACCACAGAGGGAAGACGTTCAAGGTGTGATTCCGCTCAATAAACCGGACACCGACAATTATCGACTTTCTGTCATCGACAGACCATATTCTCTAGCCTGCGAGAAACCAACAGAGGAACCTAGCTCTATTGAAAACAGAGTGTAACGACCTGGAAGTCCTTAAGGCTTTGTAAAGGAATGTTTAGTCAAAGACACACCTTAGGACTGTGGGTCCGTTTGAACAAAAAGAAATGACCGTGTACAAAGACCAAAAGAATTGTGTTGTAATGTTTTTTCATGTGAAAAAGGAAGCATCATATAGCAACCTAAATACCAGCTGATGAGTTTTGTAATTTAACTGTGACATTTTGCATATAGTAAAATATGATCAAGAAGATGTAAAGAAAAAAATCATAATACTAAGAGTATGATGTTATATTTCGATATTGTTTCATGTTGAGTGCTTACAGTATGTGGACCAAGAAAGGTAACCACAAAATTTAAAATGTCGTTTTAACTGTGATATAATATAAATGTTAATATGCCATCTAAATGAAATAGGCATTGATTTCTTTCAAGGGTATGTATTTGATGACATCATGTCCCACAATTCATTATGTGTTAGAGATGTTCAATGTCGACATTACACACAAGTTGTTTCCATGATCCATATCCAGTCACCTCTACCAATGATAACCTATAACTTCAAATCTCAGTTGGCAGCATTATGATTAAGTAGAATTTAAGTAGTGTATTCAACAAGTTTGAAACAAAACGATTATTTCATGAAAAATGGGCAAGAATGATTTGAATGGACATGAATATTTTATTATAATATGATTCCCTGAATATTGATTAGTCACACCGGAAATAAAGAACTCTTGTGTGCTTGACCTGTTGCTGTGTCCGTTTTTGATTGACCTGCAGGGAGTTGTTAGAGGGGCAGAGCACATCCTGATCCAATAACGTGGGCCAAATTGGCTTCACATAAAAAAGACATAAGAAACAGCATGAGAAACTTCTTCTTCTGATTAGTCATAGAACCTACTGGTGGCTATGGAGACAACAGAGCCAACCTTGTTAAGAACTTTACCATGTTGTCCTTTTGACTATTCAATGTTAAAGGGGGGTAAAGGGCATCATGTCTGCCTCTGACTCACTTGGTCCAGACACAAGTGACAAGTTACAATATTTCTGGAGATTATTGAACCATGGTTGAATAAAAAGGCAGTGTTATTCTACTCTCTCTCAAGACCAACAGATGATTCATGCCATGCCAAGGGACAACGGATGAAAACTAGCTAACCTAGCTAATTCCGGTGCATTTGAACAGCTTATACCAACTTGTAGATGTATTCATTGTGCAGATGGTTCATCCAAAGCAACTTACAGTACAGGAAAGGCATTCATTCCATCAATGTATATACTCTAAGCTATGACGTTGCTATTGTGAACACCCTGTTCCACCCCTGCACAGGAACTTGCCCTCAGAGCAGTGCCTCTGTACAGGTTTTGATAGCAGAGGTGCCATTTAGTCTACACAAATGAAAAAAGTATAAGGTGACCTTCAAAGTTCCACTGCACACAAGTGTCACACAGAGCTCAGAAAATGTCTGTATACACATACACAAGTGTACAAGTTTAGTTTATGTCTGAGTGGGATTGTGATGCAGATCATTAAGAAATAATACTTATGATAATAAAAATATTTAAGAAAAAGCCACAACATTAACAGAATGCCATTCATCTGGCTTTGGAAGTGCATGGCCTGAAGATGCCTATGTGTTTACCAACCACAGTTACATGGCATTTCAAACCACCAACCAAACGCATGTCATTAATCCATGAGAGGTCCGTCAGGGGGTAATGAAAACTGTTTGCAACTCAACTGTACAAAGCTTTGAGCATGTAGAAATGTAGAAAAATAAAATTGTGAGCACCAGCAATGGGCCATTCTGTGAAAGCAAATGCTCCTGATACCCATGCCTCATGAGGGATGAAAGAGAGAAACTTGCTGAAGGATGGCATATGCCATCCTGTGCTTCTAACAAAGTGAAATTGTTTGTATGTTGTTTTCTCACAAATTTCTTTTACATACTAATAACATAAGCATTGCTCTGAACATCAGAACCTTTGAAGCTGGGACTTTCCTTTGATACAGATGTTTGAATGTGCAGGGTTCCATAATGAGTGGAAAACCACCCCACAGGTCTGTCTTGTACTTATTATAAAAAAGGTAGCTGCTCTGAACTGCATCTCGCTTGTCCTGGAGCTTTCTTTTGTTGACTGGAATGGTTTGGAATGATGGCTATCAACTGTGATCAAATAGCTTGCCACTAGCTATCTACAATGATGTGGACAGTAGGAGAAAAAATCCCCAGCTTAAAGCATAGAGAATAGATTACTATAACATTCAAGTGGCTTGCATCAGTGTTGGGTAACTGATTTAAACACATTGAGGAAAACATGATTTTTTTTTTGTTCATAATGGTAGAGATTTCTTAAATTTGCATTGAGTTTATGTATAGGTCCCTTTAGTCTTGGGATGATTGGCATTCGGTTCAATCATGGCCATAGGCTTATATGTTTAAGCAGTCGTACTGTAACTCATGCATGACAGCATAGCAGCGTAAAAAAGAAATGCCCAAGAATATTTCTCATTTAAATTACGCTGAATGCCTACAAAGAACAAGATACACAAAAATGCTTTCGCATTCAAAGCGCATTTCTAGTTAACACTTCTGAAACACAACCTTGAGGCTTTGGGAGCATTAAATAGGTGTCTGGCATAATCCTCAAAATATCTCATTGAGCAGCTGGTTTTGTTCTCCCCTGAAGTCATACTTGAATTCAGGACCGGCCCTGAAAGTGTTTGAGCCTTAGGCAAGATTTTTAATCCCCCCCAAAAAAAGACTCATCATGACATTATGTCACTGACATACAGGCTAGGCCTAATGGAATGGTTGCTGTTGATAAATCCACCCACAATTAGCTGAGACCAATTGACCAACCCCCACTCAGAAAATCATAGATTTGATTGGTTCGACATCCTGACACTCCCAAGACTAATATTAGCTGTCGCTCTGGAGCTAAGTATACGGGCGGTAATAGCCTATAGTCCTTGTGAGAAGGTGCACTTCTGGAAAAAAAATTAACCATCTCTGCCTGTCCACCTATAATAGTAATAATAATAATAATAATAATAATAATAATAATAATAATAATAATAATAATAATAACAATAACAATAATAATAATACATCACATTTATATGAGGCTTTTCACAGTTCTCAAAGAAGCTTAAAATGTCACCTATGCCTGCTTTCATGGTACATACAGGTACGTTTCCATACAGTTTCAGTGTTTCTCTTACATTAAACTGTGCAAAATGCAATGCATAGTGAACACAGCTGGTAAGATAATTGGTCCCCCACTCCTTTCCTTGCAAGACACATAAACCACCCGACTCACCCGGAAAGCTACCTTGATTGCAAGTGACACCAGCCACCCCACACACAGTCTGTTCAGCCTCCTCTGGAAGAAGGTATAGGAGACTCCTTTGCCGCACCACCAGACTCAGAAATAGATTCATACACCAAGCTATCAAGAAGCTAAATTCCCTCCCCTCATATCCCCTCATATCATCCAGTCTAACGGGAATCTGAAATCTTTTTTTGCACTACCATAACCTCACTTTACAGAAACGTTTGCTGCTGTACGTGTATAATTACGTTTTACTCGTATTTGTCTTGACTTATCTGTTGTGCCTGTGCACTTTATATGTTTCACCGTGGGAGAGTGGGAAACGATTCCTTTGTATGTCTTGACATGTAAAGTAATTGACAATAAAGCGACTTTGACTTTGACTTTGACTTTCAATGGTGAATAGTTTATGTTAGAAACAATGTTTGTTAAGATTATGCATTGACAATGATTGTTGGCTTATTATAATAGATAAAGTCACCATTTCAACCAGTAGCTCAACAGATGTAATTCATGAATGTCTGTGAAGTGGCATATGTGAAAAAATAAAGACTGTAAGGTACTACTAGTCACAAAGTCTAAAGCCCTTTGAATAATAATAAATAGATGATCTGAGTGGTGGCAGTCGACCTCAGAAGGATACAGCAAGAACGTATGCTTACAGATTTGAAAAGGTTAGCAATTACTCTGCCAAAGAGTTCCGCTCATTTTTAATACTAAGAATCATAGCCCAGAGGTTTTTTATCAGCCACAAATTGGTTCATGCATTGAGTCTTGACATTTCAAGCAGTGATGATTTATAACCCACTCAAAGCAGCATTATGGTGTTTTGGTGTAAAACCAGAGCACTAACCACCTACAAAGCATGCAAAAACCGTACAAAACGTTTTCTTATATTTTCACCAGACGTTCCATCCCGGACCACAGAACTGCATAGTGCACAGCCTGGACAGCCTGTACGGAATGACAGATATGTTTATGACATGTCCACGTGACCGTGTACCATCAACATGAATTTGAAGATAAAACCCAAATGTAGTTATAAAAACATACCTCATAAAGTGGAAAAATGTTGCATAGTGCTGCTTTAAGCTGAATAATTGATATCCACTTTAGGAGGGCATTCTCACTGTGCAGAAATACCCAAATGTCAAGAAGCAAGATTTGGTCTGTCTTGGTATAAATGTTGCCTCTTTAATGTACAAATGCTGCTAACCACCACATCTCATATCAGAGGGGTCTCATTCTCATATGTAAATATACAATAGTCTTCCTTAAAATTCAAATAAGCTTAAACTGTTTTGGTCAATGGCAGTAAGCCATGTGCAATATTCCAAAGTGTGACTCAGGCACGCAGTTTCATTTTAATGAGAAGTTATTGTGAATCAAAATATTTTCGTGATTTCAAAATAATTTATTATGTTATTCTTTCTTTAACATTCCTTAACAATTAAATAATAAACACAAAGTGCACACAATCAATGCTTAATACCTGCTTAGTAAGGTTGGCAAGTTGAAGTATCAAAATATGTCCATAAAACTAACATGACTTGGTAGGTGTGTTAGTGTAGTACGTGTCAAATACATTCCAAAATGGTGATTAAATTAACAATACTTTGAAACATAAGAAAAAGGCCCTCCCAGTTCATGTGTTTGGCGTGGAATTCATACAGTATAAATATATCGATATAAATCAACAGCTAACATATGACCTGAACACCAAACCACTAGTCAATAATAGAAAACAAGTCAAAACACATTATTAAACGCAAAGTAATATGGACTGAAAAGGTCACTCTACCTAAATCTAAAACATTTTGACATATTTGTTCTTCAAAAAGTGCACAAAATACATTGCCAATTAAGCTTAATGAGTGCCTTATAAATTACAAAGAAACTGTTTAAGTTAACTTATTTGCCTTTCAAATAATCCCCTATGTTTTTTTTCTTCTGTTTTGGTCTTTTTTATGCCTTACATGTTTTGAGCCTCTCTTTGTTTTACCAAACCTGACTGAAAATGTCCTTAATATCAGTCTTTCTTTGCTCTTGATTAGTCAAACAGACCCAATTAAGCTAACCAGAAGCCTTTGACCAATTATGTGATGCATTCAACCAGATGTGGTAGAGCAGGAAGAGACTTGCAACATGATGTGCAGAGAGGTCCCTAAGAGCTGGAGTAAGAAACGTTGCCAACATACTATGAGAGGAGAGCATCCGTCTCTTTATCCCAATCTTTATCTCTGTTTCCCAATGCAACATATCTCAACCGAAGTGTCTGTAAATTAGCATTCACTACAGGTCTGGTTTGTCTTCAGTCACATCCTCTTTGTTGTCAGAAACAGAGGCCCCTTGGCCAAGATCTTGTGTAATCATAGCGGTGAGGTCTCCCAGCTCCATTTCGCTCTCCAGAGGTGCAGAGGTAGTCGAAATCGTATCCAGGTCCTCCACATCCTCTGCAGGCTTGAGGCCTATGTTTTCCGGGATGATCTCCACCTGGATCTCAGAGGTGTCAGCGGTCTCTTTGAACCATACACTCTTGAGCCGCTCATCTCTCTTCTTCTCTTTGGTAAGGATGGATCTCACCTGCCCCGGTACCGGCCGGGCTTTGGCCTGGGCGGCAGGACTGCTGTTGGGGACGTGGTTGGCCTGGACATGATGGCCACAGGAGGTGCATGGTTTTTGCCGCTCTCGGATCATCGCCCTGGCCCTGGCAGTCCTTATCGAGTCCGGTCTGCGGTCTGGACCCAGGTTTCGCCTAGGGGGCAGCCCTCTGTTAGGGTCACCCCCTTCATTCAAAAAGCCGTCATTGGTGAACTGCATGCTGTCTCTTGGCCGTCTCCTGGCCTGGGTGAGCTTCAGGCACGGACCTAAGCACTGAACACATGGAACAGAACACATTTTGTTTGCATCACTGAGCACACAGTGTTAGTCTTAAGCCATTCAGCAGCCTGGGTAATCATATTCCCATTCTCAGCGATTTCACATTTTTATCTCGAATCATCCCATACTTCAATGGCTGTCTAAAGGATTCTGCCAGTTTAAAGTGGGTGATTATTCTAGAACTTCACTCACAGAGTTGTGATGGGAAGGTGCTGACCTCTGATAACTTAAGCGCACTGCCTTTCCTCAGGCGCGAAATGAGGAATCCGATGACGATAAGGCACATCACCAAAAGGGCGGCCATGACGAAGCCCAACAAAGCCATGTCTCCCGCCCTGTAGCCTTCAGAAGATGACTGGACACCTGGCACTTTAGCAAAAAACACACAGGCCAAGCATGTCAGCACCATATAAATGAGAGTTTGTTTCTCCGAGTGTTCCTGTCATCTAAGTATGTTCTGATTGGGAGATTTAACTCTTAAGTTGAACTTTTAGAGGACTTTCGTTTTGAAGTGTTGGAAGATAAATCTCACCTGGTATGACTTGTACAGATAGAGCAGCAGTGCCTGACTCTCCAGTAGAAATGCACACAGCACGGATCTGTGAAACACCAAACAGATGGACAGACAAATAAATCAGGTTAGGTGAATTTCTAAACACGTTCCGTGGATTTTGATTGTGTCTCTTATGTGTAAGGTTTTCTGTCAGACTCTTCACTTGCCTGCAGAGCAAAAGAGTCTGTTTTCACAGCTTTCTTCAAGAGAACAAAACCGTCAGTGGTCACATTGACATAGCTGCTGTACTGGACCTCATACCGAATGTCAGGATTCACACCCTCAAACACAGAGAATAAACAAAATAAATCAACAAATTGCATTTAGCATTCTACCGGTTCCTGTACATCTCTGTGTAACAATTTGTGTGTTACAAACATCCTCAGTGCATAAAATGGCCACAATTTAAACAAGTAGAGGAACTATTTAGGCTCACAGTTGCAAAATCCTCATCGCGTGCTCTAACCCTAAAGGGTCTGTTGGATGTCTTGTCCCTCATCACCATGTTGTCTGGGCCTGAGGTGGTGTAGACATAGGCCTCATAGCGCTCCTTCTCAAACCTTGGAGGATTTCTGCTCTTCTTCATAATCTCTATGGTGACGGAGGTTATGGAAAATTGATCTCTGTTGGTCACCTGTGAGGCCTGTGCATTGACGACATGAAACACCACAGTGTTTAAAATCATCACAGTTTATCACCGCTCTCTCAGTATCTCTGTACAGTGTTTTCCTCATTTGATTTTTTTTTTGTGTGTGTCCTGAAGTAATGAATCTGTTGTAAAGCCTCTTATTATGCAAAAATGATTTGACAGCTGAAAAAGACAATTTACCATAACTGTCAAGATAATGGGGCCAGCGATGTCTGCAGCCTTCAGCATTGTTATGTTTCCAGTGTTCTCGTCCATTTGAAATACGCTGTCCTCATTTCCTGCAGGAAAAAAGTAAGACATTTATCAGTGCAGCAGTTATCAAATGGATGGGTTTTATGGCAGATTTAACTATTTAATTTGTTACCTTTAAGGATTTTGTAACTGATCTGCTCGTTTCTGTTTTTATCCCCATCTTTTGCATATATTGGTCCTGGTTGAAACTGTAACGGACCATCCTTAGAAAAAAAGGAACCCATCACACCTCTTAAACACACTGCTATCTCAGTGTGTCATAATGAAATTGGATTTAAGGCTTAAACGTGTAAGCTGAATACTTACTTGTTTTTCAGTTAAGTTGACTCTGCCCTTGTATCCTGAGCTGTAACAGATTTTTGCAATGCCGACTGTTGCCTTTGTGCATGGCTGGAACCATGGTGGACGGTTATCAATGTCGCGCACATTGACTGTGATGGTGGTTGTGGCCGTAAAAGAGGGTACATCGGGTTCTGTCGGAATGGGTGTGTCCTATTATAATGAGAAACTATTTAATTGACAGTTAATGTAAGTTTTCATACTTCATGTTAGGGTTTTGATGTACTTACCTGGACATATAAGATCAGAGTCATCTTTTGTATGACGTCATATTCCACTATCTTTTGCACCAAGAGTTTGGGATAGTTCTCTGTTTGTAGCCTGAAATACTTGCTCTGTAAAATAAATTCATTACCTTATTAATCTGTGGTATGAGTAAAACTAATATACTGTGACTAAAACCACACAATAGTTATGTTTACCGTGGATGGATCCAAAGTGTAGTAGAGTAGATCTGAATCAAGATCTGAGGCTTCTATAAGTCCAATACTGGAATTTATTGGCATCAACTAGGAGAGAGTTAACAGATTTGCATATTTGAGGTGACATTGTAGTAAATATCTCTGCAATATTTCTCCATAAAAGAGGCTGCATATTTTGACCAGAGCATCACTGTGATTTGAAAAATGAGAGAGCCCACATACCCACCTCATCAATTTCTAAAACATATTCATCCTTGGCAAAGGTTGGAGGATTATCATTGATGTTTTCTATTTGTACTATAAGAGGTAGGGTTACCTGTTGAGGAGAGAAAAAAGGCCTTAATAATACTGGTTATTACCATGTTGTCCTGTGTCTGTTATCATGAACATGAGGGAATTAACTGGACTTACTGCTTTGAAGCCAGTTTTGTTGCATTTTATCCTGACTGTAAGTGCATCTTCACTAAGCAAAGCCTGAAACAGTTGTGACACAGTTATAGAAACATTACCTCACATAAAAACTTAACATAAACAACTAAATCATACATTCGTTTAATAACAATACACACAGAAATACCACTCACAAAGTCCACTGTTATCACAATATAATAAAGAAGAGAACCTTGTATGTAAACTATATAACTGCATTTCACTCACATAGGCCTATACCACTCTTACACGATGAAACACTGGAAAAATGCATAGCCAATTAAGTTACACAAAAAACAAATTAGGTATAACCTCTAGTTAACGTATACAGGTTACCCATATCCCATGGTTTGCACTTGTAAGTTTGTATTACAACAACAACATAAACAGAAACAATGACAAAAGTTGTTAAAAGTAAATCAGTTCTACCTCAAAATCTAATCCTTTCTTGGCCATCAGGTCCATCCCTATCAGCTCGAAAGCCTCTGCTGGATTCTCCATTAGCGTAAGCGTGATGTCGCTCTCTGTGGTGTTTACCGTGGCGATGAAAGTGTCAACTGTGCTATTCTCCCTGACGCTTACAGGCTCTGGGGGGACTGTGCACACTTCAGAAATAAAGAACACAGCAAAGTGTAAGTATGTTTTGAAAATAATCAGCCATCTTTATTTTATCAGCCCTGATAAAGTTTAAAATGAATAGGCCTCAGAGCTTTTCTGGAGTAAGAAATGCATATAACCACACAGCTAAAAAGTTTCAGGTATTTATGAAGTCTGTCCAAGTGTTTTCTGGAAGTTTAAAATTCCACTGTGACATAACCTCTAGATAAGTATTACACGTGAAGCTCGCCATCAATACACAGCCTCTCAGTATTATTAAACATACAATATCATTCATGTGTGTGACCAGATAACACTACATGAACAATGGGGAAAAAGGCAGATCACCAAATCACAAAATAACAACATGTCATCAATAACAAGTGTTGCCAAAACCGTACTTACGTTTTTGCGACTGAGTAAGTTTGTGAAGGCAGATTGTCAGGAGGCAGCAGAGGATGCCATTTAGTGATTTGCTGTAATATTTATGCTGTTCCATGTCCCCAATAATCTGATCCACACAAATGAAGTATGGAGGACTGGGAGACCGTGGTACCAGCTGGTACTTCTCCACATAAAGCACTGACTGTGTTCCCTCATGAGTGGGAGTTGATTCCAGTCGCAATGTTTGTGACTTCATCTTACGGTCATATATTGCCTAAAGAGCTTGCCAGCAGGGGACGGCTCAGCTCCCTCCTACTAAAATACTTGCATCTGTTTTTGAGGGGTCATTCTGTATTAGTGCCCATGTTCCACTTACAAAGGAACTTTGGGAGGAATGTACCGACTTAGGCAGCAGTATTTCAAGGATTTTGTGGTTTTTGCTATGTACATTTTTACCCTGAAAGGTCACAACTGCAGACCTGTTTTGATATCCATTGTTTCTGCAGCCCCACACACGGGTTCCCTGTTTTATTATAGTGCTATCTTTACTTCTCTCAAACTGGGTGTGTGTGGGGGTTGTGCAATATACACAGTGTACAAAGCAACCCTTGATGCCCAGTTACCTGGTTTGTCTTTTTTGCTGAACGGTGAGCTTTTGGACATTGATTGTTGGTTCGTACTGTTTGCTGGTCTCTTCATGCATGTAACAAATGCACACAGTTCCAGGTAATCGAACGTGGTTTCTTTGTTCAAATCAGCCAAGATTATTTCCAGCCCATCTGCCAGTGGGACCGTTGGGATGTCGTTATAAAAATATTACTCACAGAATAGTTATCCCACAAGCCCACTTGTTTGGTTTGTTGTTTATATTTAGGTTTTTTCCTGGTTCCTATGTGATGATGTCATCTCATGGCAATGGACTGTTCCTTCCCACAGGTGATACAGGTGTCTGCATCAGAGAATACATTTGCATTTTATATGGTTGTGATGCCAGTGTTCCACTGATTCTCACTTCAATGCCCTCAAATAGAGATAAACTCTTGCTACACTGTAATCCATCGCTCGTATTATAAGATACAGTATTTATAAGACTATAATATGTTAGTGTGTGCCAAGCCCTATGCTAGTGTGTCAAGCCTCGTCTATGCTGAGAGCATGGAAATGTATTTGAGCATGGGTTACTGGTGAGCCAGCATGCAGCTGACACGCCTGTTTAGCCTGAGGAATCTGCTTCTCCACAGGTGTCTCTGCAGACTGACACACTGAATCCTTTGTTATCCCGGAATATCTGTGGCCTGTGACTCCCAGAATCCCTGCCGTGTCTCTGTTCATTAAGCCTGCCTTGGTGTGGAACTCCTCAGGTGCGGTACATACATTGAAAAAAGCATGGCTTCATGAAGCAGTGGTCCCTCCCTCTGCCCATCCCCCCTTCTCTCTCTCTCTCTCTCTCTCTCTCTCTCTACACACACACACACACACAAACACACACACACACACACCCAGACACTGACACAGACACACATAGACACACAGTGTGGGAACAACGGGACACAGTACTACATGAAGCAGACACATTGTGCAACCACATACATGCATGCTAATGTCATGCATTTGTAAAAGCAGCTAGTGGCCTTGACAGCTGCAAGTTTCTTTGTTCAGTGACACTTTATTTAGAAGGTCCCCTGTAGACTATCTTCTATCTTTCTACAACTTATGGTTAAGGTTAGGGGTAGGGTTTGGTGAGGGTTATTTACAGTGAACAATTAGAAAGACTGATTTGAATTTGTAGGCAGACTATCCAAATAAAGTGTTACCCATTGTTCTGTGGCTAAATAATGTCTAAAAATTCCATACTATATAGTATCACATGATTTTTCAGTCTTATTAGTTAGTCTTTTGGTCAAATAAAGGTAAATATTATTGTTTAAAATATGAGAAAACCTTTACCCTAATGGCAGTTTTTTGAATGCGGAAAATCAGCTCACATGACAATCATAAATACCTTTTACCAGCAGGGGGGAGTGTTTCCAAACATTTGCCATAGTTCATTCCCAAAACTGCTAAACTTCCCTCACTAGAGTGAATAGCTTAGTTTCCACATGAATATTATGGCTACCAGGTTTTCTATATTGTCTCAAAATAATAGTAGTAGCTCTTTGCTCGAGGAAACTCAAGACAGCTTGAGAGTCAGACAGACAGAATCCAAGAATTATGGATTTTACACTAAAATGTAGCATACCTGTCATTTATGGAACATCTTGCCTCATAGGGGATTGAACCATTTATATCCATGGATTTTAGGACTTTGTTGGCAAGTTTGTTTGTTTATCAACGAAAGCCCTCTTCTCATTTCACACTCATAGGGTGCCCTCTAGTGTCTGTATATGGTCTTGATTGCCATACTTTGACACGTGTCATCAAAGAATGTTTCACATAGCTTTTAGAAAAAAGTCTCTTACTTCTTTAACGTCAGGCATAACAGTGACCATAGTCCACAGTTTGAAAACAATGAACAGGCCTTTACAGCCCGTGTTAATACCCCTAGCTGAGTAGCCTGTAATTCCAAGCTGCTTAATGCGCACCTGTCCGAGCGCCTGTGCATTGCCAGCTCACTGGTTGCCCCCTTTCAGGGCTTAACACTGAACTTTACAAGTGGGTCAGGAACAGTGCACACAGCACAATGTGAATGCGTGTTTGAGTTGATAAAGTGTGTTTGAGAATGTGTTTGAACAGATGTCACAAAATCATGTGTAGGCTGTGTCAAGATGTGTGATTCCTATGTGATGCAAACAGACTGACAGAGTCACAGGCAAAGAAAGGTGTTTGCTGTTCACTTGCTAACTTGATGCTGAGGGTATGAGAGTGATCCAGGGTTGAGCTATTTATGATCCTGTAATATTGCACTTTGAGTTGTATGTATCTGGTGGTGGTGATGCAGGTGTTGGGGCAGAGGGTGGGGTGGGGCGGGCGGTGGAGTGCATGAGCTCATGAGCACAGCGTATTAAGTTGGAAGGCACAGTCCTGATAATTGGGTTACTTGTCGTGTGATTTTCCGGATGACCAGTATGTCTCAAAGATTCAGGATACACAAACTTTCTTTTTCTTTTTGTCTTCAATACTATTATTTTCTCATATTAAAGCTATGGGCAAAATTTGAGGGACATGCCATTGATACTGTTATAACAGAAGAGAGGGTCTAGAAAGGGGCTAAGATCTGAACCTGTTTTATCATTTTCATTTCTGTTTATCCAAAATGCACAAATACAAGTAGGCCTGTGTAGGACCTATTGTATCATGTTAGGAATGCCCATAACTCTGAAAGATAGATTAATGCACAGCACGTCACATATCACACCCTAATGATGCCACAGGCTATGAAAGTGCTAGGCTGACAAAAGTGCGATGTGCGCACACCAAGTGACGTTCGCAAGGAGATAATTGCCTCTGTGCCTGCTAGAGATGCACAGGGACGTCATTATCTGCATCTATTTCTGTTCAACCAAAAGAAACTTTTTGCCTCTGTATCTCTATTCGGATTACCAAAAGTCACATTAAATCAGATACGTTTTTCGAAAGTTTTTTCAATACTTTGACTGAGTTTTTTTAATAGAGGAAATTGATATATGCAGCTAAAACATTGTATTCTTAATTTCATTTAGATGTATAAGTTGTTGAGGGTTTGAAAGAAATCCAGCTTAAACCAAGCTTTTGTCTCACTAGCTCCTGTTCATGACGCCTCCTCCTCCCCAGTTCCTGAGTGATGGTCGGGAACAGTCTGCTCTCTGCCTGCTGCCAGCTGTGTGCTGTCACGGTGGGGGCAACTACAGAAAACAGCTATAATTTTTCTATAATACTGTATGTAGAAAATTAAATTATTAGTTAGTGAAATCACACAAACGGGTAACGACGGGTAGAAGAAATATCTGTTTCTATCGCAGTATTTGTGATTTACCGATTAATGGACAGATTTGGGTACATCCCTTAGACCTGCAAGGTATTAATTACAGACAGAAGAGTATCTCTGTGGAAGCAATGCTTCAGAAAAAAAACAACAATCCAGTTTTCTTAAAATGGCAGATAAAGGACTCCTCATATCCACCAGCATATCAGTTACATTTAAAAAAATAAATCTTCTTACTTTCCAGTCCAGTCCAGCCACCACACCCCACCCCACCCACAAGTAAGAACTGATTAGTGAATTCACTCATAGAGTAACTTACACTTGGTCTCCATTGAAATGTGGTCATATTAAAATGTCCATAGCTATTTGGCAATATAATTGTCCGAGTTTTCTAAAAAGGTATGGCACCTCTTCCGAGGACACTGAGTCAGTTTTTTTGTTGCTTGTCCACACAATAAAATTGTGGCACATCGCCACCTTCACTAAATGTTTAGTCAGTAACACAATGGCAATATGGTGGTGAGCCAGAGCGAAAGCATGAGTCATTACCAAACATAAATCTGTTATAATTTAACATGTTATCGTTTTATAGCTCAAACATTCTGTAAAGAAGATCCAAAACACTGGTCAAAATTAGGCTGTTTCATGTCCTCTTTGAAAACAAACTGCTCATACTTTTAAACTCACAGCATCCCAAATGAAAACCTACTCATGTGGAAAAGTATACAGCAGAGTACATACACGTTGATTGTTCTTTCTGTGCCCTGCCTGTCAAAACAAAGAAAGTCTAATTGTGCTCTGACACGCGAGTGGAGTTATTTTACAAAGGGAATTTGCATAGGGAAGTAGCACAATGCAGTGAAAGACCAATTGGAGATCACAACAGATGTACAACTGGAGAATGATAGACTGAATGGAAAAGGGTTAGACCGAGATTCTAACCAGCAAAAACTGCCAGGACTACCATTTCGGCCCTTTAAATACTTCTGACAAGAGGAATCCCATCCCAGATTGTATCTATTTATTAGAGAGCTACAAGTTGGCTGAACTGCCAGTGACCCAGAGGCTTTCTAGGACAATACAGAAAACAGGAGATATATTGAGTTGAATGTCTTTATTTATCTATGATTCTATTTAAAATGATCTATGCATTATGAAATATTATGTATTTTTATATTAAATAATCTATTTATTATTTTGACTAAACCCATCACTTGGCATTTATCATGATACAAAGTTTCAACCTCCAAAAGGGCTCTTCATGTTTCCTATACCCACTGCAAGTAACACAAGCCAGAGTCAGCAGAGAGGAGTATGCCATTTGTGACACAGTTTATGTGCTGTATTTGGAACAGAAGCCAGACTGTAAGGGTTCATAGAGGTTATGGAGGTTGAGGTGGGACTTGAGTTGTGAGTAACAACAGCTCTCTCAAGGACTTTGGATAGGTAGGGGAGGTTGGAGATGGGCTGGTAGTTGTTGGGGATGTCGGGGTCAAGACTAGGTTTTTTCAGTGCGGGGGTGACAGCAGCGAGCTTGATGGGGGGGGTACAAGACCAGAGGACAGTGAGGAGTTGACGATGTTGGTGATGAGAGGGGAGAGTGAGTAGAGGCAGGCCTTGACTAAGGAAGAGGGGAGGGGGTCAAGGGCACAGGTGGAGGTCTTCATGCTGCAGACTTTTGACGAGAGGTCTGTTTCAGTGATTGAACTGAAGGATGAGAGTGAATGGCTAGGAAGTAGGGGAGGGCCATGTTGAGGGCTAGGGGAGGTGGGGGGGGGTGGTAGTGGGGAGGGAGGAGGCAGCCAGCTGGTTGTGAATTGCAGTGATTTTGTCATTGAAGGATAGAAAATAGTTGCATTTGCTGGTGGTAAAGGAGGTTGAGATGCTGTCTATGGGCTTGAGGAGTTTGTTGATGGTGGAGAAAATCGTCTGGGGTTGTTGGAGCCAGATTTGATGATGGAGGAGTAGTAAGAGGAGCGAGCGGTGTTGAGAGCATCTATATATTGTTGCTGGTGGAGTTTAAAGGCGTCCAAGTGAACAGTGAGGTCAGTTTGTTTGGCCAGGCGTTCAAGTTGACGGCCATGCCGTTTGAGGTGGCGAAGTTGGTGGCGGAGCGGATAAGGGATGTGAGTTTTGATTTGATGGGGGCGATGATGTCAAGACAGGAGTAAAGTGCATCATTATAGTAGTTGACCAGTGCAGTAGGGGAGACAGTAAAAATAGGGACAGAGGCAGAGAGGGTGGCAAAGGCGGAGGAGAGCAAGGGGAGGTTAATGGACTTGATGTTCCGTAATGTTATCGTGCGATTCTGCTTAATGTGGGGGGTAGGGGTGTCAATGTCCAAGGTGATAGCCAGGTGGCCAGAGATGGTGAGGTTGATGCTGGTTAGATTGCTGATAGTAATGCCGGCAGTGCAGACCAGGTCAAGTGTGTGTACCTTTTTATGGGTGTGAAAGTCGACATGTTGAAAGTTAAAAATGTCCTGAAGTTCTGTAGCGCTTGTGGAGTCAGGTGAGTCAACGTGTATGTTGAAAGCAGAATGGAAGGAGAGATGGCGCAGAGTTGTGTGAGAAATTTAGACAGATCAGAGTGGAAAGACACAAGTTTACTCTGTGCCATTTCTCGGGGTAAATTACTTGGTCTTGGCCCAGCATCCTGTTCTGCTTCTAGGCGGAAGTTAAATTCTAATCATATTTTGATCAAATAGACTTGAACATTAGCTGGGCTCCTTGTAAATACATTTAGAAATTGCCTGGGCTCTTTGACCATGAGGATTACCTGTGTAAACCGTGCCATGAACTTTGCCCTGTGATTTAAATGTTGATTACAACATCAAGCTGCAGACAAATGTTAATTTTTCCGGATTATCAGACTAAATGCGGTGTGGACTAATGTGACCTGCATACAGTTAACTGGACAGATAGCGATTGCCCGCTCTGAAACATCCTGTGTTCCTCACAGTTTGGGCTTACCTAAAAGCACCTAGTGCAGACATTAGTTAGGGGCTTGTCTTTTAGCCGCCATGCTATTGAGGAGTTATAATTTTAAACTAGGTGAAAATGCGCTTTGGGTCTGTGGATTCCCACCTGGCCACAGTGCAGCTCAGTCAACTCCTTTGATTACACCTAATAGAGGGTAATCCCAGATTTTCCAGGTCAGGCCAAATCCAATAAATGTGGAGTTCACAGCTTCCAGTCCGTGTTTTAAGAGCTGATACCTGCAGCTGTAATTTGGGGATCGGATCATGGTAAATGGTGTGGAAGATGGGTGGGTGGGTGGTGTCATTTTCACTGGAATTCAGACAGAGGAACTGCAGTTGTGAGGTTGGGAGGAGATGAGTAAGGTAGTGCTAAATAATTTTTTATCTGTACAGTATAGGAACAACAACACTGCACATTTGATAGTCTGGCTAGGCTTCAGCAAGTAGCTCTTATCTAGAAATCGGTTAAACTCATCTTAATGCTGCTTGATCCTACAATTATGTTACGGCTGCCTCCTTTGTAGTGATGAAAGTTATGCCACATAAAGGGTGAAAGAACGAAAAAAGGTCATTGTAAGAGCTCCTCTTTCACTTCAGCAAGATGCTGCAAGATGTTCTGCACATGTACCCTGGGCATGAATGTGATTAAAATTCTATCAGGACCAATTAGCTTTTGACACGTATCTCCCTCAGTCCTCAGGCTGGGTGGTTGGGGAAGCATCTGTTGGCTTCTCAAGCAACCTGCGGACTAATACAATGCAAATAAGGACCATAGCAGATGCGTGGCTGGGAGTTAATGTGGCTTCACAGCTTCAGAAGCAGAGGAATCTCAAATTCACGCTTTCAAATTCACAACGTTAAGTGGAAAGAGACTCCAACTGATTCGGGATGGTACAATATATCCTGTTTCGTGTTCCTCTAGATGGTGCAAAACACATAGCATTATGTATGTTATAGTTTAATATTAACTGTCATATTTCAACACAAAGGCTTCAAGGCTTTCCAGTTTTGACATAATGTGAAATGTTTCCCACATTTGAACAACAAATACAAGCCTACTAGATTCTAGGCATATTGCTGTTCTATAACACTTGGCATCTTTTTGGGGAAAAATCCTTCTCCTACTCTGTACATAGTCTCAGGTCAATGGTATATTTTCGTTTCAGTGTCCACATGAGATCTACTAACATTCGTCAGTACTTCTGTCAACTAGCTTTTGGAAGTGAACAGTATTTGAGGATGAACAGGCAGATCAAATCACCCGTGATTAATTATGAAGTTACCTCAGGTGATGAAACCTTATGCAATGATGTGAGGAATAACAATGTTGTCTGTAGTGTAGTTCAGCCGATCACCTTTTGAAGCAATAAAACCATTTTCTTTCTGTATTTTTTTAGACATTGGAACTGCCAAAGTGCAGTAGCGGACTGATTAATCTCCAATTAAATTAGTAATTCATCTAAATTAAATTAACTTTTAAACACAAGAGGAGACAAATGCAAATGATTTTATGGAATCTGTCCATGGACAAATCATGTGAGTCAAATCATAGCCTAACTTCATCAGGGTTCTGATAAAATCAGCCAACGATTTGAACTAAAATAAACAAAGAGTGGTGAAAAGCCCAGCACAGAGGCAAATGTTCAGATCCACAGACTCCAGTGTTTGTTTAAAAAAAAAAAGCTGTTTATAAACCACCTGTCTGACTAAGTGACCTCATCCTGAGCAAATAGAAAGTGGTTTGTACTTGGAAGTTGATGAGATGATTGCATGCCCTGCCACTGCCTCAATGGTTTTGATGGCTTGACCTATCTGCACTCCACAATAGGACAGAATATAAAATTCATTACAACAGCAAAACAATCTTATGTATTCCATACATACAGTATGTACTTTATGTAGAGTAATTAAGAGGTAAGATGTCAGGGTAGACAAGAAGCGCAGAAAATAAATATGTATTCCAAATGCCTCTGGTCATCCGGCATTTGTTATGAAAGCCACCAGAGGCATTTGGAATACCGACCAGGCACACTTTATCACTAACCATGTAAAAACAAACAGCTGGGACAAGTAGGCTACGTGACTTTTCATCTATATTAGGTTGTACTCGGTCAATCTAACAATAGTATGTATATTGTATAATAGCTCATATAGAATATTTAGATTGAATGTATGTCTAAATAAATCGCCTGTCAAGTTGAAACCAGTTTTAAGCTTGAGAAATTATCGTTATAACCCAAAACATGTATATGTAACAGCTACCACAAAAAAAACTGTTTAACAGATCGTTATTGTGCTCTATCATGACATGGACCCATAGCCTATGAAGTCCAACGATAATGCTACGTAATGGATAGATTACTGGCTTGGAAGTGCTCAACTGGCACAAGACTAGTAGCCTAACACTTCCGATTAGCAACACCGGGAGAAGACAGAATATTCCTCTCTGTTGGACACTTATGTTTGGAATACTATTTAATTGCGTTTTGGACCTGGATTGTTGCTTGGGTAATTGTAGACTTCTGAGTTGACAATATGTTTTATGTTGTTTCAGTATATTGGTCTCTGGTACTGACAGTCAGGACACCACACAGCAACCGATTTAAACTTCAACCAAGTTGATCATATATGTTCTGATATGAGTCACTGAGATTTTTTTTACCTTCTGAGGTATCGTCCTCAGTAGGTCCCTTCTTGCAAGTTGCCTATATATGCGGATACGCACTTCGGGTGACAGAGCTTGGCGGTTGTCTTTGGACATGTGCGCCACGGTCTTTCCTTGAAGAAAATGGACTTAAGAAATAGTGCACGCACAAGACATACACAAGGACCTTTCAAGAAATCGATAAGAACACACAAGTGGATTATATTGTCTCGACAACATCTTGGATGAATGTTTTCTGTCAACGGTCCTTGCGAGAAAGCGAAGAGCGATGTCCATCAACGTTACAAATTCCAACTGCTGCACGCAGCAAGCTGTCATACACTACAACTTTCCTGTTCTTGTATTTGGGATTCTGTTAATAATCGTCATTATTTGTGGAAATGCTCTTGTGTGTCTTAGTATTTACAAGGAAAAGGCTTTAAAAACTACAACAAATTACTTTATTGTCAGTTTGGCTGTTTCAGACCTGATGCTGGCTGTGCTGGTTTTGCCATTGTATGTTTATGCAGAGGTAAGCATATTTAAGGCTACAGTGAACAATCGACCAAAATCCACACGAATTTCCAGAATGTCTTATAACCTCCTGTAGATTTAAGCTCTAATTAAAATAATCTGTCGATTAAGAGCATGGCTTTCAGTACACTGGGTATGACACCATGATTGGATCAGTAGCTTGGCACTGGGTCCACAGTATCTCATTTGGTCAAGTAACCGTGGGACAGCTGTCTTATGCCTTATCTGTTTCTTATGTAATCTATCCATACCATTAAACCTGTGTTGTTTAAACACATTGGCCCTTCATTTCACTGGGAGATAAGGTTATGTATTTGGGAATTGATTTTCCACATCTCCCCATACATCCAGTTTTGGTACTGGGGACTCCAAATTGCAGCTTTTACTGTAGGCTATGTAGGCGTTCAAAGAAATTACTTTAATTTTCTAATTTGCATTTATGAATCACATTTCAGAAAAAAATATACTAGAGCAGGTGCATGATGTATAATTTGGTCTGTTAGAAGATTTAGTTTTATATGTATGTGGTTTGTGGAAACAACAGCCATCTCACATTTAAGTTTATCTTACTCAATGCTCTTCTTAGTTTCAGGGTGGTATTTGGTCCTCGAACATGATTGTTTGTGATGGACTGATGACAATGGATGTAATGCTGTGCACGGCTTCAATATTCAACCTGTGTGCCATTAGCCTTGACAGGTATGCATTTCACACACACACACACACAAGCGTGTGTTGAGGGTAATGTTTCCATCTAAATCCTCTGATATTTTAAGGTATTACAGTGTGTGTGTACAACACCTTCTACTCTTTATTTGGCAGGTTCATTGCCGTTGCGGTTCCTCTGCACTACAACCGCAAGCACGTTGACAACAGACAGATCATCCTTCTCTCTGCGACCTGGTTATTGGCCTTTGCTGTGGCCTCCCCCATTCTTTTTGGAATAAACAATGTCCCAGAGCGGGACACCTCGGAGTGCAAGCTGGAGGACGACAACTACGTGCTGTACTCCTCCATCTGCTCATTCTTCATCCCCTGTCCCATCATGCTGTTGCTCTACTGCCGCATGTTCTACGGCCTGCGCCAGTGGGAGGAGGCCCGCAAGGCCAAACTGCTGAAGAGCATCCAGACCTGCCAGAACCTGCAGCAGGCCTCAGCACTTCCGCAGCAGGAGCCGCAGCATCCACGCCTTCCCCGGATCATTGCGAAGGACCTAGCCCAGGCCAGGCTGGAGGAGATGGACGATTTGGCCGCGCCAGAATTCTCGCTCCCTCCCGAGTACAAAGAAAGGGTCATTAAGACGGTGTCTTACCCGAACGTCACGTACAGCCCATCGCCCCGCAAGAAGAAGAAGGGGGCCAAAATGAACGGGCGGGAGCGAAAAGCAATGAAGGTCCTCCCGGTGATTGTAGGTAAGTAGACACTGATTTACTGCTGATGTTGTTATAAAGTAGTTCAGCTTCATGCATCATTTTAAAATGGTAAAATTACTACTTTATATAGTTGGACACAAGACAACTGACTGGTAGTAAAAAGGATCGTATGCTTCTGATTTATTCATAACTCAATTCAATTTAAAAGTATACGTTGTTGTGGACATAGTTCACATGTCAATAGCAACTGTCTTTAAGAAAAGTTCTTCTCTTCCTTGCCAATCAAATTTCCCCCAAAGAAAGCAAATTTTGACTTGGCATGGTAAAAGTTGAAAGATCTATCTACTAAATCTGACCTCTCCAACAATGTGAACTGTGTTTGAATGAAATGAGGTTAAACAGGGACACAGCACCAAAGATTGACTAGGGTTAACACAAGTGCACAACAGCGACATTCACAACCAAATAGCTATCTATAGGCTTAAGCTTTAAATCTAATTATCACATAATCTTTGTATGGTCTTGTAATCTAATTTTGCACTTTCAGATGTTAGCTCCAAGCTTAAGTATGTCTGCATTTTTCTGTTCAATTTCTGGCAATTATCATACTTTTTCTGAATTAACACTAGTTTTACTGAATTGAGGTCTGTTTTTAGACAGCACAGCATACACAGTACAGTCATTTAATGTGAAATCCAGTTAAAGTATCATGGTACACTAGAAGGTGATTAATGACATCTTAAAGGATTGTTAAAAAACTACTTAACGCTCAGTTTACACAGATGGCGTTAGGTTGCAAGAGGATGTTGTCACAACTGAAATGTAGTTATTCGTCCTCAAAACTCTAAGTCCGATGTCACATTCGCTCTGTGTCATTCAGTGTCTAGTGTGCTCATGCTTATTTTAACAGTTCGTTCCAACAGAATATTTAAGTGCCCATGTTTCTCCGCACCAGCAATATCTTCAAGGTGTACCCTGGTCATCATAAAAAATGCAATATGCCATACATTAAAGTAAAAAAATAACTATATTTGGTTAATACATATGTAGCAATTAACATTATAGCCAAATAAATATCAGGACTGTTCTCATAGATGAAATGTTATGTATTATGTCAGACATAACTATGGTAGCTTGTGCAAAAGACACTGGCTTGTATTACACTTTGCTGCTATTAAGGTCTGGAAGAACTTATTACCTCATTAGATGCTTACACGTCAGGTGATGAAATCTCTGTGTCTAAGTCTGTAAGTGGCACATTGTCACATGAGCAGCTCTAGTGGCTGAGAGTCTGAGCACATAACCCACTAAAATAAGTGAGGTCTTACTTCCTGATATCCACGTCTATCAGGTTTAGAGTTTGTGAAAAGCACCTTGTTTTTTTTTTACACAGCACCCACCCTATTTTTGCAGTATGCAACAGTATGCGTGTGCGTTGTATGGTAGAAAAATGTCAGAGTCAGAGCTTTTTTTCAGTGTTTCTGAGCAAGATGTCAACCCCCCTGTCCGTCCTTCCCTGACTGCAGGTGCGTTTCTGTTCTGCTGGACCCCCTTCTTTGTGGTGCACACCACCAGGGCTATGTGTGAGTCCTGCAATATCTCCCCCTATCTGATGAGCACCGTAACCTGGCTGGGATACATCAACAGCGCTCTCAACCCCATCATTTACACCGTCTTCAATACAGAGTTCAGAAAGTTCTTCCGCAAATTTGTCTTCACATGGATATTGAGAAGGACCTAGCCCAGGCCAGGCTGGAGATGGAGGACTTGGCCTCCCCAGAATTCCCGCTCCCTGCCAAGTGCAAATTTGTGCACACATGGACGCCAAAATTGCAGTTGGATCCTTGAAATGATGAAACTGCATTATGTACTGTAGGCCAGATATTCAAGTGCTGTATGATGATAATTGTTCTGTTCACTTGCTTTTGTACAGGTGGATTACGTTTGCTATTATTTTTTTTTACGTTTGCAACAGCAGAATGTATGTTTGTTTGTTAATGGTGCCTACTGTTTTCTCTCATCCACGTTTTATGTGGAAAGCTACCCATTACAGATTACAAGAAAACAAGAAAATGTATCAGAAAAGTGTTGTCCTCACAAGGAAACCATACCTAAGAAGCATTGTTTTTCATTCATTGTGATTAGTAGCGCCGTAGACATTTCTGATTTGAATAGTCTTGATTGATCAGTCAAACAGCCCTGCTGTCCCCAAACTTAATTTATTGCGAGACATCTCCATGCACATTTTAAATATTTGAAGCATTTACTGTTGAGATAAAAACACTACAGACCATAACGTGTTGTTATTAATTTATATGGGAATGTCATTTTCCCCCTTCAATATTCAGCTGCTCATATAAAAAACATCAAATACTCTTTTAGGAATTACTGTCATCAGCATGGTCTGTATGCTTCAGTTTGTCACATAATTAACTGTAGGAGAAAACAGCAATGCATATCTCTCTCAGCAAGTCATTGACATTGATAACCTTACAAGTTTAAATATCATTAATTTAATCTTCTCTGAGAAATTCCATTTAAACAAAGTAAAAAAAAAATATTATTTTGCATTGTTGTTTCATGAACCCCACATTGTAAAAAAACATCTTATTTAGGAAGACGCTAAGACAAATATGAACTCAACAAATTAATTATTTATTCAGTGCCATGGAATGGTTTAATACATTTGACCATAAATCCAACACTTGTTCTGTTTGTGTAGGAACTTTCCATTTTAGGACATTCCTGTCCTCTGTGACATTAATCCTGGATAATGATTGAATAAACCAAACTATGACTCATACTCATAACTCTGAAGGTATGAGAGACGGAGACAACTGACATATTTTTGTGCATTGACAAGGAAGACGCAGGGCCAAAGGATTTTTTTTTTTGATTAGCAGTAAACAAGAGGGATATTCATCAAAAGTTCTGAGATGGACTCTACAGCGGCCCTTAAATAAAAGCTTGAATTTCCCTGTTGAAATAAAATACAATTCTTACCAATTGACAGCATAGCAGGCATTCATTTACCTAACAACTGTGTGACCAAAATGGTAGGCATAATTAAACCGAATGGGTTGTGAGTGCACTTCCTTATGAATGCTTCAGAGAGTCTGCCAAAAAAAGTATTTTTTCTTCCCATTCCTTTTTGGATTGAATAATAGATGAAAGTACTTCAAAATCCATGTGAAGGTGAAGCAAGGCAAGTCCAATGCTTCTGCATCCTACTTAACACCCCACGTAATGTACTGTGGGCTGGTACTCTATGCTGTCTCAGAATCATTCCCCACAAGTCCATTTAGTAAGAAGACTAGTCATATGTTTGGGGGAGAAGCAAAAGACGTGTCAATATTGCCTCTCTTTATGCACATATAATTAATTAGAGATATGTTAGGCTACAGAAATGGTAGCATATGTACGTCATCATTATATATAAAATAATGTGTGAACTGCTACTGTGAATCCACTGTGTTCTTCAAAAGGCTGTTACAGTTCTTCATATATTAGTGGTTTGGACGTTTTTTTTTTTCAGGGTACTTCTTGGCAATTGCCAGCAGTTAACCAGCATGCTTGGCTCAACTAAGACTCCAAGACTCCAAGACTTACGACTTATTAAGGGAAGTGGTACAACACGATTGCTCAGGCCTACAGATGTAACTTAATGTGAAATGATCCCTTCTAGCTGTACACTGGTTGTTTTGCTCCAAATCTGAAGCCAAGCATTCAATATTTTCCAGTCATATGTTAAAGGGTGAAACAGACATGAATTAATTACACTCAAGGAACTGTCTGAAGTTAATCCAAAGCAATACAGAAGCTTTTACTGTACCTTTCCATCAGCTTCTGGTATGATCAATTGTGCCTCATTAGGTAGGAACCATAGATGTCCTGCAGACACATTTCTTTTTTGACGTTAGAGAGTATCAGAGGGCTGCCAGCCAGATGTGTATTTGATCAAGCTGTCAGATGTGTATTTGATCAAGCTGTCAGGTTGCAAATCAAGTATTCTTTTTACTCAGGTGCAATTGAAACCAGTAGGGAAATCTAGGTCAGTGCATGTCTTTAGCATCGGTCTTATTACTGACCAATTTTTGGGATAAGAAATGTGACTTAAACAGCAGGCCACCTCACCCTGCCTCAAAACCAATGGCACACCTTCTGTATTTGAATAATGTATAACTACTCTCTGGAGTCACATCCTGTTTCATGTAGTTTGCAAGACAAGCTGTAGATCTAATCCAGTTTGTTACATTTAGGCTTTTTTAATCATGATAACATTTTTGCTAATTATCAGTTTCAGTTTGACCAATTCCTTGCTTGGCATAGATTATGTGAGCCGTAGAGCGCATTGACTCCACATGGTAATATTCTCCAGCTCCGTAGCTCCTCCTAGTGGAGATGATAATTATGAGGCCCTTTGGCTAAAGGGTCAGCTTTCACTGCGTTGCTGAGGTTTTATGACGTAAGTAGAAAAAATTCTCATAAAAGACTGCTCAAAGTTATCTCCATGTCTCCTATGTTAAACCTACATAAACACAAGACCAAAATAGAATCTTTATTTGTTTGGCTAGCTTGGAAAGCACTACAGACTCCAGCATGCCAAGACAGTGTATAATACCTCACACTAAAAATGTTTCAGGGCATGGCTACAAGGCAAGAGGCATTACCCAAATAAACCCACTGCACACATGCTGCCCCACCATATTTGTGCAGAAGAAATGAAGTGTCAGGCTAAAGACAAAAAGACTAAAGGGGAGACTTTGGCTTCATGAAGAGCATTTTTAACCCCTTTCGTAGGAGGATTAAAAAATGAACACCTCTACACCTTTAATTCATGTACATACAACATATATTAAAGAAACAGATCACTACAAAAATTCGAATAAAATGATAAAGTATCTCTAATTTTAAAGCACACCCCCATCTGGAAGGAAAGTGTCTTCCTTCGTTTACTTTAGGTGGTAGAAGGATTTTCAGAGCGGCAACCCATTGCAGTGCTCATAGCTACTAGCACATGCTTATAGGCATGTCCATAATACTTCCCAAAGCTTCTAAGGTTACAAACCAACATTACAAAACACAAGCAAAGGAACAGTACTGTGACGAGCCCCGTTAGAAAGATTTTGATTTACTAGCAAGGTGAGCCTTCACATCGTCCCATGAACAATATAGACAGATACAAACAAGAGTATAGAGGATAATTCTGTAGAACAGCCCTGCCCCTAGATGTGCAAAATGAGGATTACAGTGAAACAGACCAAGTGATTGGATCCTGATTTTAGGCTGGTACCCATTGGTTGGCAGATCCTTCATGGATCAGAGTTGAGACCGACACTGGGTATCTCATTCTTCAATCTTCTTTTGTAGAGAAAAAACAAACAGACAAAAAAAGTTACCATTCTCTCAAAAGGAAACCTGCCCCTCCCTGACTGGATTTTCTCTGAGTTAAGCAATTTTCAAGAAAATGTGTTTAATGTTAACAAACCCTTTCTATCTCAGAAAAGTGGTCCTATGCCTTAGATCAGGAGATCCTAGACATTTATTAAAACATCCTAGATGTTAGGGGTTGCAGAACAATGTAGGGTGCTGAGAGAGTGCATATTATAAGAGAGGACCTGGGACCAAGTTCATTCAAAAATAAAGTCGAGCGAGAGGGATAATGATAATATTAGTTACTCAGACCTTACACAAGGTGCAGTCTCTCCTTTTGTTACAGTACACATTGAGTTTTGCGAAAGGACACCAAAATTCATGCCGTCATAATTTATGCTATTAGACTGCAGGGGGAAAAGTAACCAAACAGAGACTATCTATATTCTCATAACTCTGATGTGAAATCATTAGACCAAAAAAAAAGGAAAACATTTGAACACTTCAATTTCCCACCTTGTTTGTCTCAGCAGCACAGAGTGCTTTCAGCTCCTCTGTCCAGCCCAGTGCGTCAGCCAGCTTTGACACCCCACTAACCACATCCCCAAGTTCACACACATCGGTGCACCGTGGGGATCCCCACGCGAAGGGACCCACCGGGTCTCGATTGATCAGCAGACGCGGCACTGAGCCCCGCACCGCACTTGCCAGGCTGGCAAATGGCTCTACCTGCAGGTTGTAGAGAAAAGAATATAGGTTTTAACCAGGTCCTCAGTTCAGTACTTTCTGTGGTCCACAACCATGGTTTAACTGGCTAATATCCATCTTCATTGTTAATGGAACCCACATTTAATATATACTTTCTTTAAAGCCATGCTTAAACAACAAGGACAACCAAGGTGAAAGGGTCTTGTGACTGCATTTCAGGTATGTATCCAATCACATAGACCCACTCAAATCACAAGCCCACATTACAAAAAAAGTCTCAATATAATTTGAGAGGAATTCAAAAATATATGTGTGTATTGTCTGAACTTTTGCTTACACTCACCATAGAATTCAACATAAACTCTGCTTCAGCTCACCTCTAGGGAAGTACCCATAATGATAAGCAGGTCAGCCATAGGGAAGTCTTTGAGGTACATGAAGAAGTTCTTGGGGAGCTCTTCCCCAAAGAACACAATATCAGGCTTGATCACTCCCTTACAGGTGGGGCACTTTGGGATGTTTCCCTTCATCACATCGGCCTGTTCAATCAAACCCATAAGATTTAATAACAAACAAGACACAAGACTTGTATGACAGAAGAAAAAAATGGAAACATAAATATGTTATTTAAGGCACTGACATGCAGTTCTTCTCCTTTATAGTCCCTTCTGCAAACAGTGCAGGTGGCAGTGGCAAACGTTCCATGTGCCTCAACCAGCATCTTGGGGGGAATGCCGGCAACTTGCATCAACACAAACACACACAAACTATTTATGTATAGATGAGTGCATTTTGTGTCCAAAGATGCAGCTGAAACATATGCAGCTCAGTTATGAATAACATTTTGACAATGAAGACTTACTTCGCTCCAAGCCATCAATGTTTTGGGTGTACATTCTTAATAACTGTCCCTTGTCATGAAGAAGACGAATAAAATAATGGGTTAGGTTGGGCTGGAAGTTTCCTGGATACAACTCTTTGGCCAGAGCAAAGAAGGGCTTGGGGTTGTGGTGGAAGTAGTTGATTTCGAAAATGGCCTCTGCATAAGGTAGGTTGTACTGCTGAAGGTTGTCATAAAGACCACTGCCAGGAGATCTGTGGATGAGAAAGACTAAGGGGTTGATTTCACTTCAGGACTGTGTACTGTAGTCCAGGTTCAAAGGAGCACACAACGTCTACTCTGTGACATTTTTACATCCATCTTTTTTTCTAAGAAGAGGGTGAAGAGAGGTTCGGCATCGATGAAGGTGTGCAGACCTGAAATCTGGAATGCCGCTAGGTGTACTGATCCCTGCTCCTGCCATCACCACGATCCGCTTGTATTCCTGTTCCTTGATGCCCTTTGCAATGTTCTCAAGAGTTTGTTGTTTAGAGCTCCCACCACTTCTCCCAAATATTCCTCGAGACTGACAATTGAGAAAGCTTCTCCTGATGTGTAATAGGATCAAGTTTAATTTTGTTCTGGTTTATTTAAGTATAATACTTCAATACATTCTCCATCTTACCAGCATAACTTACCAGATTTGGATAGCATTTGACGAGATGGCTTTTCGGTCTTGTTGAGTGACACACCAACCATGTGCTTTTCTTCGTGCATAACTCAGATGTGTTGGTTGACGTTCTAAAAAGATGAGAGCATCCACGTCAATTCCTTGATTAAATTAAATTAGATTAAGGATACCCTAGTATGAACTTCACACTTAATATCCAACTTGTTGTTTCATGAACATCACAACTTAAAGTCAACACAGCTTAAGAAACATAGCTAGCTACCGTAATTGGACCTAAAACACTAACCTTTGGGGGTAGACCATGTCCTTATTATGTGTTGATAAAAACATAACCTGTACTGCAGAACTGCTGTGGCAGACATGAGTAAAATCCACTCTATTGCACGACAATAAGTCGCATAGGTCACATCTAAATAGGAAAAATAAGAAATGCCTGTATATCACTGAGTAGTTCTCTATGTACCCTACGCTTGCAAATCCTGTACAGGAAGGCCCGAGGTTGTGGAGGACATGCTGTTCAATGCACAAGAAATAAACATCGTATGATTGGTTGCTTGATATTAACGTCAGTGACCGTAAACCTTATAAAATAAGGTGAAAAGAACACAACATCAAGGAAGTTGGCGTACATCAAAGTATTTCACTGTTTTCAGAAGGTATAAACTATTACAAATAATAATTACAACAACAACAAGATAATTACAAAGCTTCGCTATCATAGTTTTTCTGATTAGGCCAGATAAAAAAAAGAAAAACTCAAAAATATGTTGGGCCCAGATATAGCGTGTTTTGTGGTATTATCTGAACAACCACATACACGAAAAAAAGAGAAATTTGTCTCACAGGCTATAATGCTGAGAAAGTAATAGGTAGAACTGATAGAAGTTGGACTCGAGTTTATATTTGCTCTGGAAAACTACCCAAAGTAGACCTGACATTAATCTGATAGCTGGTTAGCGAGTTAGTAGCGACATATTTGTCTTAGATAAGGTTTCAAGATAAAAGCTGCTGCAAGGTACCTCAAGCAACAACCGAGCATCAGTGCAACCCCTGAAATGGCGGCTGAGTAACATTCACTGGAGGACCTATACTATGAAGTGAGGCATCAGCGTTATTCTATCTGTCAATCTGTAATGGTAAACTAACAAGGATTGCTACCTACCAAACTTGGGAATGCCAGTTTATCAGTTAACACTGACAAGTTGGCTTGTTAGGACTTGGGCTAAAAAGTAGCCTTACCTCAGCACATCTTTCAAGCAACTTCAGTTGGGGAATGGAAAAGTCTTAAATTCAGCTATCCCAAACAGTCTTTTATTACAGGAATAGCTAACGTTAAGGTCAGGATCAGCTGGATAAGTAACTAGGATAATGTTACTCTGCAATCAACTGACCTGTGAAGTTACCTGGTCTTGGTCATAATTTTTTTTTTTTTGCGCCCCTAATTATGTGTGTATTTGCATATCCCATGGCACCTTCTTTGTATCAGCATGTGTGCTTTACTACCAAATGTTGAACGTTTGAACTGTTGTCAGGTTGTGGCACCAGTTGACCCTTGGTGGAAATAAGTCTGTATGTACGTAGTCAGACAGATGTAGAGTAAGTATTTAATATATTTATGCTGCATATAAAATTGTCGGTACCAAACATCATCACCAAATAAAAGACTTGATGTTATAATAAATAGTATTCTCTTCTTGATGATTTAGTATTCTCTTTCTCTATGATTTATCCAGCAAGTACAATTGCTTTGTTGGGAACCATGTTCTCTAGTACAAAGATGCTTTACGCTGCCTGGGTTGTATGGATATAAAAGACATTCCAGGTAATTATAATATCTGCACAGTATTAACAGTCGCCTGAAATCCATAATAAGCACGCCATAATTGACAATGTCTTGATGAATGATCAGGTTAAGTCATCCTTAAAATGACGTTGGTTTGCTGTAACCTCACTGACTCAATCAAATTGTGCTTGATCAAATTTTTGTCATGTTGATTGATCTGTCAACTTGCCGCATATTATTTTCTGTTGCACCTGACAAGGCAGGAATTTCACAGGTGGCACAGCAGCTTTGTGTTAGTAGTAGCAAAGAGAACTGGTTAAAAGACTATATGAAAACTAGACCTTTAATAAGTCATCTTTGCTACATATTTTTGAGGGGATTGAGAGTAAAACAAATATGACCTACTACCTACCTATCTACCTACCTACCTACCTACCCACCCAATTATTAACTTAAAACCGATGCAGCAAGTATGGTTATATTTACTTGATAAATGGATGTTGATAAGCTAGATCTGTGATCGCCTTTGCTGGAGCTTTGTAAATATTGACTCATGCTTTATAATGTTTTGGTAAAACCCAGAGAGGGCAATCACCCAGGGGCTTGCTGGACTATTAGGAGAAGGTGTCTACAACTTTGGTGAACTTTTTACCATTTTTTTTAGCTAGTGGTACTATTGTTGTGTTTTATGTGTTGTTGTGTTATATGTTGTCCCTTGTCGCACCAACAGGAGCAGCACTCCAAATTTCGTTGTATGTGAATACAATGACAATAAAGGGTTTTCTATTTATACTTATTTCTATTTACTGCATCATTGAAGGAAGTTATCTTGTTCACGGTTGGCTATCTGTGTCTAGCTCATGCACCCTGTGTTGGAGACTCTGAGGAACACGGACAAGCAGAGGCACCCTCTATGCCTTCAACTGAGGAAATGGTGAGAAGTTCCAGGCCCTGAAAACAACATGGGGCCAACAGGTGACGTCTGACTCTCTCTGGAGACAGCTTTGATTTGCATTGACAATTATATTGATCTGAGTTGCTCAGCTGGCACAGGCAGCATACAAACAATAAAGATGTGTGTGGGGAAATTAGTAGAAATCAAAATTTGAGCCAGTAATTTCAGTCGCAAATGCCACATGAATAATCTTGCTAGAAACACTGGGGAATTCCATGGGGAGAACTGATTGGCTGATGGTAGGAACATCAACCATGGTATGCTCAATTCAGGTATGCAAGCCAAACTGTAATAGGCTGCAGGCAGGCTAAAACATTTGTGTCCTTGTTTAACATCAGGAAGAAATTATTTAAAAAAAAAAACAGTGGTGCAAGAGGTACAGTGTGTAGTTTTTGTAGAAATTAGTAGAAATGAAATATAGTATTCATAAGTGTGTAATTACCTGTAGCTAAGAATTGTTGTGTTTTTGTTAGCTTGGAATGAGCCATTTATGCCTGCTAAGAGAGTGGATCCTCTTCCACTGAGTCTGTCATGTTGAGCTGCCATGTGTCTGCAGTAGCCTAGAACTGACAAATCAAAACACTGGCTCCAGCTTTTCTATGGCATTTGATGGCCGCCCACCATAGGTACTTGCACGCACATGTAAAAGGAAGGGCATTCAGCTGGTTGCAATTCAGCAACTTTACCACAAGATGCCACTAAAAACTACACTAACTTTAAGTAAATGTTGGAGTTGAAATATATATTTTTAAAGGGCTATTCTCAAGCATAAAATGTATTTGAATAAGCATACGTTGTGATACCCTGGTCTCTATCGTATTAAGACTATCTCTCACTCCGTTACATATTGTATAGGGAATCGACCCAATGGATCAAGTGACATGGATACTCTTTAAGACACACCGGTTGCACTGGCCTCGCCTTTATAGTGCAACTTAAGGCACCTGTGTTGGTGTGGGACTTTTACTTTTTGTACTCTCTACTCAAGCACAACGAAGCCGCTTACCAAGTAAGTAGTGGAAGTCAGAGGCAGCCTCCCGGGTTGTAGCCCTTGTTGTTCTTGTTCCTCGCAGGTGGTTCCCCGGGCAGTTAGCTCCAAAGGGCGCATCGCACTGGGGCTTACAGGTTCAGACGTGAGCCTACCTTCTCTGATGGCGAATTCTTTTTGGATTGCAGCTCTGTGAAGTGTAGCCTGCCTGCTCTGCACTGGGGGCCGCCAACACCAGGGGCCCCAATTATCTCCACATTCCTGACTGTATGCTAGCCCTAGCTACTCCGCTCCCACTCAGATTGAGCTGAGGCCTGGAAAGCATTAGGGACAACCCAATGGCTCTTTTCAATCATGACCCAGGGCTACCTTTTGCAATTCTTCCTTGTCCCCCTTTATCAGCATCTAGTCCTCAACCTGCAGTGCCAGACCCACAGCATAGACAGGTGTCAGAATCAGAGGTAGCTACACTCCTCTCCAAATGTGCCACCAAGGAAGTGGAGCAGGCTAATGCAAAGTCCTGATAGGTCACACAGTTCCTGTGTAAAACCCTGAACTCCAGGACCGCGACGGTGTCCCTGACCACAGAGCAAAAGAAGACTTTTTAACCTTCATACAACGGTCAGCTGGAGGTTTTGTTTCCGCCTGATGGGGCTGATAGCGACCACTATTCAGGTGGTCCTGCTTGCCCTTTTGCACATGTGGCCTTTGCAGCACTGTCTTCTCAGCCTGGGCCAGCACATCAATGTGCTCGTGTGCATGGCAGTTTGCCTGGCGCTCCAGCACTTTCTCCCACACCTGCAGGTCCATCATGTGCTGGTTCAGGCCTACATCAACTGGCAAGGGGTTGTGGCCTTTCCTGTGCCAGTTGTCCCACAAATTATGGACATGAACATTTCCTCTCTCTGAGGGTGACCCATGTCCTGGGTCCTCTGAACACTGCTGCAGATCAGCTATTCAGGGGAGGTCTCCAACCAGGAGAATGGAGGCTTCATCCAGAGGCTTCAGGCCAAGAGTAGCGAATCATTTTGCCTCCAGGGAGACAACGCAAGACCGAACAATTGTTGTCCTTTTCAAAGTGGAATGTATAGGGAAACTGCTAGTGAAGGGACACCAACTATACAGGAGATCTGCGCAGCAGCCGCATGATCAACTCCGTCTACCTTTACAAAATACTATTTCCTGAATGTGGCAGCCCTTAGCTTGGTGAGTTGGTGCTAGGTGCAACCAGACAATAACTTTTATTTTGTTCTCCCTGAAGACTGAGATTCTGTCCAATAGGTTCTCTGCCAGAGTATTGCCTGTAACCACTCTTCAGACAGCTGTGCGTCTGGCAGGCAGGCTTGAGCGACCTCCACTAAGACAGTCACGCCTGGCAAGGCTGGCAAACCTAGAGTAGCATCTGGCTCCTGGGCTACAGTGAAAACAGTTGGGGGAAGTTTTTGTTGCGCAGCAGCCAATAAAGTTGTTTGGTGTTGCCTCTGACGGTTTGAAAATTTTAGGGCTATGGTGTGGTTCAGTCGTTTAAAAAGAAAAGCTTGGATGGCCTTTTAAGGGGTGGTTATTGATCCTGGTATGCTAGATATTTAATCCTGTGCTTACTTTAACATAATGACAGTTCTAATATAAAGAAAAGTGACTAGATAACATATTAGCTGGCTAGCCTTCTAACAAGCACGCTAGTCCGGTCTGTTACGCTTTTTTCCACGACACGCCCACTTAAAGCAAAGCGACCGTTTTACTGGCATGTATCCTTACCGTAAGGCAGCAGCTATCACGCCTGGTGGTGCTAGCTAGTCAAGGGGTATGTAAATAGTGTAATGGTGTGTCTTACAGAGATTCCCTGTACATATGGAATTAAGTAACTGAGTAATTGAGATAGTCTCAATGCGATAGAAACCATTTGGTTACATTGTAAAATGTCTTCTCTGAGTGAAGGGACTATCGCTTCACCTTAAGGGACAGTGTGTCGATCAATATCGAGCACTTGTCCGACACCAGCACAGGTATGTTGCACCGATGTGTCTGTATCCACGTCCCTTGATCCAGTGGGTCAATTCTTCACATATGGAATATGTGATGGAGTGGAGAGAGAGTCTCTCTCAGAGGACAAAGGTGAAAATGTAACTGAGCGTTTTGCAAGCATAATGGAAGTGTGCAATCTGACCACTAGGGGCTGAGTGAATGTGACCGGCCAAACCCTGCCCCTGGAGTTTTCCTCTTTCTACCCTTTATAACTTAAGTTAACTCTGTTAATTGATTCATTTTATGTTATGCCATTGCTCAAAAATGAAACAACATAATATAATACATATGGTATGTGTGTTCTTGTGTACAAAAAGGTTAACGTTAAATGCTCGCTATGAGAGCTAAAGGAGAATGGAATTTCTGGTTGTTCCAGCCAGACCTTGCAGCCAACGAAGCTAAGCTGAACCGAAAGATCCAACTGCTTTGTGTGATGGAGGTAAACCATATTTCTTTAAAAAAAAAAATAATAATTACCTTTTTTTTTTTCATGACTCTAAAATTACGTATTTTTCATTCTCGCCTCTGGCACAGATGACCTTAACCCGTCCAGCCAATAATCAACAGCTCACCTTTCAGGAGATTGTCCAGAGTGCTAAAATCCCAGTAAACGGTAAAAGGTAAATAGCTTTGTTATACTTTATCAGTTGTTATTGTTGATGGATAATTTGTGTTATAGTTTCAGGTAATGCATTTTGTGATTGGTCTCAGGATGAATTGCTGGTGATGAAGGCTTTATCAGTTGGACTGATCAAGGGCAATATTGATGAGGTAGACAAAAAAGGCATGGGTCCAACCAAGAGTCCTTGATCTGAATAAGGTAAGAGCTGTAAACTAAAGTTTAGATGTTTATGTTAATACTATGATTCGGCACAATAGTCAAGTTCATAATTGTCCCTTACTGAATTTACAGCATATTCTGCTTTTCATTAAATGAATTATGAAAATGATTTCTAAAAATTAAGTAAACCTTTTCCTCATGGAAGCATATTTATTTTTGTATTGTACTTGTCATAATGTATAGATTTGTATTAAATAAACAAATTATTTATTTGTGAATGAGGGGTCAGAAATGTAAAATGCATATCCTAAGTTTTCTTTTTTTACCAGTAACAGCTCAATGTGTACCCAAAGTTGAGATGAATCACTGAATAGACCAGATCTTTGCAGAGGTGGATCAAGCTGAATGTTAAATCAATATTATGATCAAATAGTCAGTATTACCCTAGTAGACTTAAGAATTCATAAAAACTAATTTAGCTGAACATTTTCTGTGTGGCCTAGACCTAAGTATGTGATATGATCTGAAAACTGATTGCTATGGTTCCAGATAAAAGGCATGCACGAGCGTCTGGAAGTGTGGTGTGGTGGTGTGAGGAGCATGGCGGTGCTTGTTGAGCATCGGGCCCTTGAGATCTGTTACCACAAACATCGGTTGCCATTCCTTGCACTTTGATTTCACAGTTTGCCACAATGTTCATGAGTAATGAGTAATCCAAATGTATACATTGCCATTTTTTTTTTTTTGCCTGTGAATGGTCCATTTGCCATTTTTCTGTTATGTGCATGTGGTATTCAATGTTGCCAGTGACTTGGAAAATAAAAACCTAAAACCTGAAATAAAAGTTATCTGAACTACATAGATGTCCTCTTTATTCTTTTATTCACTACCTTTGCTGTACCCACTGATAATGCTGCCAGGTAACCATTCCTGGAACACAGCATGAGATGGAACACCATTTATAATACAATGCTTTTCAATTAAATGCTCTATTTGAATAACCTTTTTATAACCATTTTTTGTATTAGTTTATTAGTTAGTCAGAAAAACTGATCAAAATGTTTCCTCACCTAACTTAATTGAGTATGTCAGTGGCCAGTGCCATCTGAATTGTGTTTTGATGTAGACCACTGCATAAAATGTATGCTGTTAATATGCTAGTAAATAATGATAGTAAAATACAGGGACACAGATTTTTACACTACATTTTGATCTTGTGTTTACCACGTCAGACATTATTATCTCTCGGTTTAGTTATATTTAAATTATGTGAATTGGACAGTTGGATGTACATTTCAAATCACAATACATTACTTTTCAATATTAAACGTGAAGATTTTTTTGATGTACAAAATGTCCAAAGTAATGAGTCCAAAGTAATAATGAGCATGAAAGGGTCACCGTTGCATTTGTTACCTGTGAGACAAGGAACATATGTCCAGATTCTTAAAGTAAAATCTACACCCAAAAACTGCCTGAAATAAAGCAATATCATGTACAATATCTGGTAAATCAAGGTAAATATCAAAGGCAAATACAGATTGCTAATTTATGATTTGGAGAACAATGTACAATGTTTTGTTTATTTGGGTGTTCCAGATATAGAAGAAAAGATATTAACCTATGGCAATATTCTATGTAAAATAACAACCAACCATAAACAAAACAATGCATCCCCAGTTAATGCATCAAATAAACAAAAGAATACCAATATCTGCCCTCATATTTTTGTAATGTCGTTTTCTTTTAACCAGAGGAAGGAGAGAAATTAGGCTACGTAATTAGGAAAAGCAGCATATGCCCACAGGGACGCAGTGGAGCTCAAATACAAACTGTGCTTCCAGTGGTTCAGCTTCTATCTCTTTAAGAGGGAGAGGGAGCATGTGTGGGGGAGGGGTATTGGCTGGGGTGGAACAGTCCTGTGTTGAGCAGAATCTAGACACTGAGCATCATATGGCTAGGATGGATATGGGTTAAATACAAATATCGGGATCTACAAACCCTAAAGGGGAAGACTCAAAAGATAGAAGAGAGAAATATTTGTGCTATTTGTGACTACCGCACAGCATCTTCTGAGGGAAAAGGCTTCACCTCCAGATCGCAGCAGGAGCTTGGAGGGGAAGGAGAGAAGAAGGGAGAAAAAAAAGCAAAGCAATGGAAGGAGGACTGCTCCAGACCTGGATGTAAAGGTTTGTACACAGAGCTAGTTTCCGATCTATTTTCACTGCATGCTACACATTAACAACAAATATACCTCCTTTGATATTTTTTTTTAAATGCCTGCTGTGGTGCAATTCTTCCTCCTGTATCTCTCCATTTATGTGTGCCGGTGCGGCACGCCAAGGGGGGCGATGTAATGTCTGATTGAGCGTATCAGTGCTGCTGTGTGGATCTCAGGCTGTGGAAAAAAACAGGCCTTGTTTGCTTCCAGATCTCCACAACGCGCGCAAGAGAGAGACACGGAGAGAGAGAGAAAGAGAGAGAGAGGGGGGAGCGGAGCCGAGGGACTCTGGAGTGGAGAGGGATCGAGAAGCTCACGATCAGCGTGCCCACGGGTGGAGGGGCCCAATGACAGGAGCAGCGATGTTCCAGTAGGCCCAGCCTCTCTTTGAGAGTACCAGGAGGAAATGATAATGATGAAGATGCTCTGAGAACTTTTCAAGATCAGCTTTATCTGACACAGTTCTTTCATAATTTCTTAATTTTTTTATATTTTTATTTTTGTAAGCTACGTCTTTCCCTGAAAGGAGCAAAATTAATCTCACCTGAACATACTTTACCCACGCCTGCCTTTGTCAATAAGCACTTGTTTTCCTTGACATTCTGAGGATTTGCCAAAACCTGTTTCATGCATGTCCACTGGAGGCAGGTTTGACTTTGATGATGGGGGGTCGTACTGTGGAGGGTGGGAACAGGGCAAGGCCCACGGGCGGGGGGTCTGCACGGGTCCCCAGGGCCAGGGAGAGTACGCCGGGGCCTGGAGCCATGGCTTTGAGGTCCTGGGGGTGTACACCTGGCCCAGTGGGAACAGTTACCAAGGCACCTGGGCGCAAGGTAAGCGTCACGGCATCGGCGTGGAGAGCAAAGGCAGGTGGGAGTACAGGGGCGAGTGGACACAAGGATTTAAAGGCCGCTACGGGCAGCTGGAGAGCACAAGCAGTGGAGCTAAGTATGAGGGGACTTGGAGCAACGGTTTACAAGATGGATATGGAACGGAGACTTACTCCGATGGAGGTGAGTGTGAACTTACTGTAACAGCCTTTCCTCATTATTTCTAGACAAAACTGAAATGTTGTGGATGTCTTTCCTATGTTCAATCTCTGAGTGTTATACCTCTGTGTTTTTTTTGTATTGCTACATAGCAGGGAGACACATATATGGACCAGGCTTAGCATTGAAAAGACCCCATTACTCCACTTAGAGCATGCCACAGTGTTGAATCAATGTGAGGCAAGAATCTCTGTAGTTCAATGTTGGGTAACAGTAAGTGACAATAGGAATTACACAAATCAGATACTGCTTTTTGCAATTATGTAAGACTGCAGTCAGTTCATGAATAAGCCCATTATAGGCATACCTTTTGCCAGTCTTTTTTTTTTTTACATGTTTGGCCTTATGGCTAACTCAACTGGTAGATATTAATACCTGCATACAGGGAAATAGTGACAAGATGCCTGTCCAACTTGGACCAAAATGGATCTTACCGTTCCACCATATCAGCTTACTCGGCTTCTCTGCATTGGTCTAAAGACGCCTCTGTACAGTAAATTGCCATGGAAACGTAGAGATAGCAGGCAGGTCATCATGTCACCAGAGAATGCTGTTCTGAGCTCTGATTGGTCGTTTGGCGATATTCGTGTCTCTTGCTGACTTAAGTGATGCCATGGTTGTTTAATAATTATTGTCGGAGAGGTGGATTTTCTGCATTAGTCGACGGAGGGAAGCACCCGCTGCAGGTTGATTCGAAAACAGGTCTCCTCGGTTTCTTTGCGTGCTGATTCATAACCGCCTAAAACACAACTCAGTTTAGGTGGAAACGCCTGTTTTGGCTACTACCAAAGACCGATGTAAAGCACCAAAGATGTGCCTTCGGAATGCCACCAAACATTCTACTTCCAGGCCTATATGTTTGCCTAATTAGGAGACTTGCACTCATTTCGATTATTTATTTGAGATGCCCAATTCATCACTGCACCGATCGATTAGTAGGTCTACTACAATACATTGGTGCTTCCGATGGTGATTCCACGTGCCTCCCTCAATTTCAGGACCTAGGACAGTTCATGGTTCAATTCAATAATGAGATGCCGGAACTGTTCGATAAGGCATGTGTAGAATGCTGTTAAAATACGTAAAAAGCCATAGCAGTTAAGTAGGACAGAGTGACGTAGGATATTTAGTGTTTAGATTTCATTTGGTTTGACAATTAAGCAAGAAAAAAACTTTGCAATGGCCATTAACATAACCAATGTCATAAAAGCCTCCAATTACAGTATCTAATAACTGTGTGTCGGCCTATTGGACCTGATATGCTTTCGAAAAGCGTTTCAAGTTTTCTTTCCCTCTAAAAAAAAAAAAAAACATTTTTCCTTCTAGGAACATACCAAGGCCAGTGGCTGGGGGGGATGCGTCACGGATACGGAGTTCGACAAAGTGTGCCTTATGGCATGGCGGCTGTCATTCTCTCCCCTCTACGCACCTCCATAAACTCCTTGCGCTCGGAGCACAGTGAGGGGCCGTCGCTGGAGGACGGCAGTGGCGGTGGGGTGGGCGGCGTGGTGGGGAGCCCCGTTGGGCGTGGTGGCTTTGTGCTGTCGGCGCACGGCGATGCAGACCGGCAGAGGAAGAGGAAGGGCCGCTTCCGGCAGTCCATCCTGAGTGGCCTGAAGCTTCGGCGCTCCGAGTCCAAGAGCTCCCTGGCCAGCCAGCTCAGCAAGCAGAGTTCCTTCTGCAGTGAGGCTGGCATGAGCACAGTCAGCTCGGCTGCCTCCGACATCAATTCCAACGTCAGCCTGGGCGAGGTCGAGCTGGGCAGCAGCGTGGATGCCACGGTGACAGAGATCTACGCCGGCGAGTGGAGGAACGACTGGCGGACAGGCTGGGGCGTGTGCCGGCGCTCAGATGGCCTGCGGTACGAAGGGGAGTGGCTGGCCAACAAGCGGCATGGCTACGGTTGCACGACTTTCCCTGATGGCACCAAGGAGGAAGGGAAGTACAAGCAGAACACTCTGGTAAGTGGCAAGAGGAAGAACCTCATCCCACTGCGCGCTAGCAAGATCCGAGAGAAGGTGGACCGTGCAGTGGAGGCCGCAGAGAAGGCTGCAGACATCGCTAAGCAGAAGGCTGAGATAGCACTGTCCAGGTAAGGACTGACTATGCAAAACAGGTCACACAAAGTCCAACGAAACCTAACTTGTGAGAGTATATACTGTATGTCATGATACAATTTTCAATTTCCACATTGTTTCTGTACATGCACACACACATAAAATGCAAAATAGTAGATATTGAGGTTCTGACTGCGTGGCACATGTGCAAATTGTCTTGTCTTGTCTCTAAGGATGAGCCACGCCAGAGGAAAGGCAGAGGCTGCAGAGGGTGTCGCACAGAGAGCCCTGGAGGAGTGCCGCCTAGCCAGGGTCATTGCCAAAGAACTGTCCCCCTCCTTCAATCATTATGGAAATGGTCAGTCCATCTTCAATTGTATGACAGAAGGGGAGAAATTCTCCAAATTAGGAAATAACAATGTAAAAGCATGCCATGTGTTTAACTGTTTGAATGTATGATTTACAAATGTAATTCAATTCATCTACAGAATGGCAGTGATCATATGTACAAAGCTCTGGTTTTAGGAGCCGAGCAGGTCAATTTTGCTCCCTCCTCTCAATAACGTTTGCCCATTCAACTTTCTCTTGGGTGTAGGGGTACTGTTAATGGGTTCTTAGTCTCACTTGTTATCCATAAGCTTTTATCTCATCCCAGCAGTATTGTAACTCTCTGACCTCCTAAGACTATTCCCTCTCATTTCCACTGCCTCTGCTTAGGGCTGGATTGCAAGAGGCCCAAGCATCAGGATAGGAAGGAGAAGGACATAGAGGTCATGTCCACAGGCACAGACAGCCCGGAGCTCTGCACGCCGGACACCACGCCGCCTGTCCTGACACCAGACCGCAGCCCGATTCTGAGCAGCCCCTCATCGCCACCCTGTAGCCCTCCATCGCACCGCACTCGAAACACTTGCTTTATGCGCCAGAGCGCCGTAGACGAGCAGGGAGGATCCGAAATCCAGGTTCTGGTAGAAGGGAGGGGCATGGATCACCTGAGGGGTGGAGGAAACGGCTGGACGGCTGACATGTATCCCACCCGGAGAGGCAGCAAGGGGGAGAGCAGTCGCTCCACCACACCGTCGCTACTGGAGGAGGCTGAAATAGGTCATATGAATGGCCATGAGCAAACCAACGCCAATCACAAATCCCGGGAGAATGTTTCTTTCAATCATAAGCCCATTGAGCACTCTCCCTCAGAGAAGTTGTGGGAACACAAGCCCTCCAATCAGAAGGCCTGGAAGCATGCACCGTCGAATCACAGGTCCAGGCAGTACATGGCCTCTAACAACAAGGAATGGGAAAATTCATCTTCCAACCATAAGTCCTGTGAGCGCGACTCTTCCAAACCACAGGTGCACATATATTCCAATCACAAGGCTTTGGGGCACAGTCTGCCCAATCACAAGAACCATGAGCACGCTTCTTCCAATCACAAGCCAAAGGAGTACATCTCCACACAACACAAGCCAAAAGATCACGCCCCTTCCAGTTACAATCCTCGAGAGCATGCACCCTCCTATCGCAAACCCCATGACCACATCTACTCCAACCACAAACCAAGCCAGCCCATTTCCAATCATGTTATGGGAAAGCCTGCCTTGTCTGACTTCAAGCCCATAGAACCAGATAGGGACTGCTCACCAGTGGGCGGCTGGGCTGCCGAGAACACCACCCAGTGGAGCCCTTCCCGCTCCCACCTGGTGGAGCAAGACGAAGAGAGAATGGATGACTACAGGGTGGAGATGAGGCTCCAGCCCCAAGACTCCTTTCCACAGCAACACTTGGGCTCAGGCAACGAGTCTTCGGCTCTCAAAGGGCACAACTCACAGAGACTGAGGCTAAGGAACCAGGAAAACAAAGACTGGGGTCTTTCAGCCAGAGAAGGGTCTATGGACTCGGTACAAATGCTGGACAGCCTGAATGTAGGGGTGGACCTGGAGGAGTGGCCACTGCACAGGGATGTCACCCTCTCCCCGCCCCTAACATCATCCCCTATCACACTGGAACATGAGGGGGAGCATCTAAACCTGATCAAATCAAACTCAGTAAGTACACACTGTACTGTCACTTAACAAATGCCTTTTTGCTGGTATTTTATCCACACTCCTGTAACAAGGCCAATATAATGTGCCAAGTCAAAATACTGCTAATAGGCCTAAATACAGCTAATTTATGAACAACTTAGCTCCTGTTAACTGTTAGTTCTAACTCACTGAGTAAACAACTAAATGCTCTCTTTTCTATTTGCAGGGCTCCAGCTCCATTCTAGTGGTCATGGTGATTTTACTCAACATTGGGGTTGCCATTTTATTCATTCATTTCTTCATTTAACATCATATATGGCCTGCATAATAATATTAGCATTGCCATGATAAATTGGACACAATTTTAGTTTAAGTCCACTTTTTGGACAAAATTCATTATTGGCTAAGCACTACATCCTCACAGATGTATTTAAGTATTTCGGTCACTGTTCCATTAGTTTTAGTGCTCTAACTTTGTTTTCCTCTCTACTCATTATAAAGGCCCATGTAAGGTATTGTTTAAGCTTTGCGATGACTACAGACATTTAGTTTTTTAAATATTAGAACTATACCTTATTCATTTGAACTTTTTAACTCTCTTATTGAAATATTTTATTTATTTTTATTTATTTAAATTTTTATTTATATTGAGAGGAGATTCAGGCCTGCTGAGCAGCAAGATAGAATAGCATAGTGAGATGGTCTCTTGTACAAAGACGTTGTAGCGCATGTAAGCTGGTCATGGGCAAATAGCACAGGATTTTGTTAGGCAGGCCAAGACTACATGATCCCATAGCTTTCCCATTTCTCCACACACAACATGCAAAACTACACCCCAAAATAATTAATTGTAAGAAGTATGATCTACTGTATCTGAAAGGGCTTCATCGTCATACTCTGCATTGGTAAGGATAAAATGTATAGATGTATGTTGTATTTGGGTGAGAGTGCACACCATTATGTTCACACTCAACACAATCCCTGCGTCATCAATATTATGATGTTTCAGCACAAGCTCATCAAACATTTTGTTGTACTCAATTCACAGCTAACACTCTGGCGCACCGTGGACCCCCCCCCCACATCCATTTACTCTATACCCAGTCTCCCTGAAAACACACACCACCTCACCATCCAACATTTCACACAACACAACGGAACATAGCTGGTGGAGTATTCTGGCTCACGCTCTGTAAAGTTTGAGACTGTTATCTTATGACCACTGCTTTAAAAATATATTATATATTACTCAACAGTTAGCATCTTTTAACAGTTTGCAAGACATCTTTGAAAATGCTGAGTGCCTTTTTACTTGAAAAATCATCCCAGCAAGCAGGCTTTGTTTAGATAACATCCTGAGGTCATAGGCTGGGGCATGGAACGATCTGTCTCTATCCCAATACATATTTGAACTGATTAAACTAGAAAAGGCTGTTTACTTTAGAGTTGGCTTATTAAATCTGATGAGCCTGAGGAGATTTTTACAGCATGTTTGTTAAGCCTGTTTTCTTCTGGTGTTACTCTGTGTGAATTTCTGCCTGTCTCTCTATCCAGCAACATAGGCGACAATAGGGACAACAGTGTAAAAATGCCAGCTTACGTTTCTCAGTGGAACCTGACTGAAATTATCTGAATACTGAATGATAAAACTGCTACTGTATATTTTATACTACTCACCCAGTGACATCATCATGTTGTGAAATCATTGCATGCCAAAGCATGCCTTTTCTTACTCAATGATTTATGAGGTTGTTTCCAAGTTATGTGGAAAATTAATAAAAATGTTTGAAGTTAATGTGTCTCTCATTTATCACATGACCTGTGATGACACGTGCAGTCTTTATGAGATAGTTAACTGTGTTTTTACCACATCAAGACAATACTGGTATATTAACATAATATTTTAAATCATTATCTCCCCTAGATGCAAGTGTAATGGAATTTGGCGGCAAAACAGCCATCATACTTGCCAACTGAACAAATCTCTGATTATTATGTGAAACAATTACCTGATGCTCTAAGACGGTGGTTGATAAAAGATGAGACTTCTCTCTAATTTCATCGATCATTTGTGCAGAAACCCTTTGGAAACAAATGGAACGTTTTAGAAACTGACATACAAAACGGCCAGAATGACAGAATACAATACAATAAATCAACAAATTACATTTTATTTCTTCATCTTGACCAGGGATCTATTGAGTTCTGTAATTTTAATATTTCAAGAATGTGTTAACTGGCACTGTTCTGTTTCCGGTGAGTGCATTCACAATGGTCTCTCGTCTCGTCGTCTGCAAACTTGCACAATATTCTCTCCAGTATTTTCGTCTTTGAAGGTACAATAATTAATGGCTCCTGATTTCATTAGAAATGCATGGCGATATTACGTTGCGATGTGAAGACGGGTTTCTAAAATGCATTGCATTTTTTTTTTTTGAGATTCTGAATACAGGGTGGCCGTGTTCGGGGGCTGGTCCACGGATTCGGATCACCATCTGGGCCGCAAGCCCTCGGAGAAATAGTATTTGCCCACCTACATCCTATTTAACCGAATTGCCATGGTTCATCGAACGGCGAGATAGAGGTAGGCAATCGAAACAATAACTATTTACTGTAAACCACCTAGACATTCCAGCAACAGACGAAACAATGTATCTAGCTTGCTGTGCAGCGAATGAAAAAAATGACGTATATGGCTGTGTTTTGCTCTACAGTGCAGTTATGTCCATAGTTCGTCTCATCAGTTTGCCTTCGAGAAAACAGTCCTTATACTTGTAGGCTAATTGGTCAAGCTTCAATAACCTGGTCACATATTATTATAAAAAAACGATAAACGTCTCGTTTTTGCTGAAATTCAGCGGTCTTGCCAGCACCATAGGTCTGTCTCGACGTTAGTGTACATTAGCCTACCTTCGTTATGTATATTTTCTTAATGAAACGTATTCGAGCGAATGCATGGCAAAAAGGTGACACTATTGTTTGTCTTAAAAGGAAAATAGGCCACTGCTAAGGCTTACGCTTTTAGAATCAGGAAGGCTAGTTCCACTCTTGGCAAGAACATCTGCCAAATTATTGCTATATCGCTTACAAATAAGTATTTGCTGTTAATAAGTCCAGTGTTTAAATTAATCCTGAAAAATTGGACTTGCAGCCTATAGTAAAACTTGGAGATATGGACGTGTGTATTTTCTATTTATACAAATGGGTACATTTAGCTCCTCGTTGCCAGGTTTAATATGAAATGATTATACATGTGTTTTTTAACTAAACAAGCCATTACATATTATGTTTTAGTATATACCTTTCCTTTTCCTCACAGGGGGTTTTACCTGTAAAGGACACACTCTGCACTAGGGGAACATCTTGTTCGTAACATTAATTACACATGGTGTTGGTGTCCCAAAAATAAAACAGGTGGCTCTGACACAACAGTGCACTTGGACAGTCATACTTTTGGTTGCTCTGTGGGTGGCCTGGTCCTCACTTCCCCCATCAGGGACATCTTTCATGATCCGAGGTCCACCTTCCTCATCTTCAAAACTGAATCCATACGTGCGCAGCGGCAGGATGTCGGAGGCATGGCAGCAGCATGCTGTGGTGCCTCCACCAGTGGTGCATACTCTCCCCCATGGGGCAGAGAACCCACTGGGGAGTGCTGTGTATGGGATAGTCCTGCAGTCAGACCCCTCCCTGCCACCGCCTCCACACAGCCAGCATGCCCAGCCACACCCAGTGCCAGCCCAGCAGCCTTCCCTGCAAGTGGGTAGTGAGGGCAGCCACAAGTGTGGCGCTTGCGGCCATGATATCTCACACCTGGCCAACCCGCACGAGCACCAGTGCATGGTGAACCAGGATCGCTCTTTCCAGTGCACTCAGTGCATGAAGATCTTCCAGCAGGCGACAGACCTCCTTGAGCACCAGTGTATTCAGGTGGAGCAGAAGCCTTTCGTGTGCGGGGTGTGCAAGATGGGATTCTCCCTGCTCACCTCACTGGCGCAGCACCACACAGAACACACTGGAACCAACCCAATGAAGTGCTCCATCTGTGAGAAAACATACCGCCCCGGCTCCTCTGGGCATCCTGGCTCCTCGTCGTCTGCCAACACTGGCGAGGGATCGTCTACCTCGACGTATGATGGTTCTACTTCTCACCGACCTTACAAGTGCTCTGTGTGCCACAAGAGCTTCCGTCACCTGTCCGAACTGTCACGTCATGAGCGCGTGCACACGGGCGAAAAGCCCTTCAAGTGCACCATTTGCGACAAGAGCTTCAGTCAGGCCTCTCACCTTCAGCACCACCAACGCACACACAGCTCCGAGCGCCCCTACAAGTGTGCTGTGTGCGAGAAGACCTTCAAGCACCGGTCCCACCTGGTGCGCCACATGTACTCCCACTCCGGCGAGCACCTGTTCAAGTGCAACCTGTGCGAGATGCACTTCAAGGAATCTTCCGAGCTGCTGCACCACCAGTGTCAGCCGGCCGGGGACCGCCCCTTCCGCTGCAGCTCATGCGACAAAGGCTTCAAGCGCCAGTCCGACCTGCGCCAGCACGAGCGCACCCACTCAGAAGACCGCCCGTTCCAGTGCGAGGAATGTCAGATGACCTTCAAGCAGCAGTATGCCCTGGTCCGCCATCGCCGCACGCACAAGAATCCGGCTGACCGGCCATTCAAGTGCAACCTCTGCGACAAGGGTTTCCTGCAGCCCTCCCACCTGTTGTACCACCAGCACGTGCACGGCATCGAGAGCCTGTTCAAGTGCGCCGCCTGTCAGAAGGGATTCAGCCAATCGGGCGAGCTGCTGAAACACAAATGTGGTGCGGCTGCCTCGACATCTCAGAAGCCCTACAAGTGCGACGTGTGCGGCAAAGGTTACAAGAAGTCCTCGACGTTGCAGCGTCACCAGAACAATGCACACTGCACAGAGAAACCACTGAAGTGCTCGCTCTGCGACCGCCGCTTCGTGTCGTCCTCGGAGTTTGTGCAGCACCACTGCGACCCGGCCCGAGAGAAGCCACTCAAGTGCTCCGACTGTGAAAAGCGCTTCAAATACTCCTCGGAGATGCAGCGCCACAGGCGTGTCCACACAGGCGAGAAGCCCTTTAAATGTCTGACCTGTGACAAAGGCTTCAAGCAGCGCGAGCACCTGGCCAAGCATGGCAGCGTCCACTCCAGAGAGGCCCAGTTTAAATGCGTGTGGTGTGGAGAACGCTTTGGAGATCTGTGCGCTCTCCAAGAACATACCGTCCAGCACACTGCAGAAGGAGGAGGATACCCTGTGGCCCCCTGCATACAGTAATGGCTTACACGTGTCTCAGAAAAAATGAACTCATAAACTCACGTAGTACCTTTGCTTCCTTGATAGTTAGAGATCCAGTGTTACACAGGCCATGTATTCACACACTGCCTGATTATATCAATATGCTAGTCTTATGCACTTCTTACAGATCAACTTCTCTGCCTCCTCCTTTTTGGTTGTTTCTTCACAAAGGAAATATCTGAAGCACAAACTTTTAAGAATTGTGGAAAATCATTTCTTACCCTGTGCTGTTAACGTGGCAGCCATATTGTCTGTAATGGTCTTCTGTGACATGTGCAGTACTTTCTTGGCCTCTCATCCAAATCCTGGAGGTGAACGTATGGGCTACCAATCTTCAAGTGCCATGAACACAGACACAATAGAAAGCACTTATGTATTTTATCGTATTGATCATATATTGTGGACTTATTTTTTACCTGTGAACAATGACATCAATGTCCTTTCATTGTGATACAAGTGAAGATGCTTGTATTTCTTGTAACCTATCCAGTGCTATGATGCTACCCCCAAAACCAATGGATATCTTTGCACGAATGTACAATACATATGTATTAAAAGGTGTCTTCACCTGATTATTGATGAAGCTGGCATACTTGTCTATAGGTAAAATAGGTAAATTGTTCATGTTTCTCTAGGAAGTGCTTAAGTGTATTACATCACAGGTATTGTAAAATATGCTCCTTAGTACAGACTCAGCAGTGTGTTATTTCAACAGTTTCCGCCGTTCTGCTTATTGTAAGTTGGTAGGTTTGACTCCTCGTACCTGTTGCATTTTTGAGAAGGGGGTATTTGTGGCAAATATGAAGCCACAAGGACAAACCAAACAGGACAGAAGAAAATAAGCATCTCTGTTCTGAGAAAATGTCAAAATGTCTGTAAATAGATGTGTTATAACAACTCTCACAGACAATGGTAGAATTTGCATAGTATCTGTGTTATATCAGCTGTGAACTGTGCTAAATCCATTTCTACTCTTTCTGTTTGTTTTTTTCTCTCATGTGAAAATGTTAAGCATGACTTTACGCTCTCTTTCTCAGCTCATTCTGGATCATCTCTGCTGCCCCTAGTTTGTTCCTCCTTCCAGTCTTCAAATGCAGGTCTACTACAGCTTTAGAAATGTTATTGAGTATCCTCTGTTCATGAGGTATCTTAACGAAAATGCATACTTTAAGTGTGCATACATAAAAGTGGGGCAACATGATACATTTTTGTATTACTTGTAACAGTGCTTATGTTTCTGTGTTTCTTGTTTCTCCGCTCCAGAAAAGATTGTGATTTTTTCCCCCAGTAATAATGTCAATATTTGTGTTTCTGTCTGGTAATGTGTTGAAAAAGAGAAGAAGATTTTTTTATATATAAGCTGACTGAACATGTAAAAATGATTGTGACATTAAAGGGAGCTTTGAGTTATAAGGGATTGAGCTTAAGCCAAAGGACTGTATGTGACCTGTTACCACTCAAACACTAGTATCGGAATCTCTAGCATGGTCGTACTTGATTTCATAACATTGTGTTACAACTTTTATAACTTTCTGGAAAACTATGTGTAGCCATGTAACGTGAGTGAAATGTACAAGTGATCTTCAATATACTGTATGTAATCATCATCAAGTACTTAGCACTAACAAATAAACATTTTTTCATGAAAGTATAAATTCTTAAGTTTGTGTTATAAAATCATGATGTAATATCGAGAAAGAAAATGTACTTCTGATGAAACATCGTTTTAACCATTCAGAGCCAACATGATTCTTTCAATGTCCTTCATAGTCTTTGCACTGCATTATTACTAATCAACTGAATTTGGTACATTCTTGTCAATGGAACCCACTTACTATGTCTCAACTAGGGTAGGCTACTGGATCTCTGTTCTACCAGCTAGTCTGCAGGTTTTACATAAGCATAACAGTGTCACGTACGGAAGCGTATTATAGCCAGAAGTAAGAAATAACTTGTCAGATTAAATTCTGACTTTAACCTCAAAAATTATTTCTGACTTTTATTCTCAGAAATTCGGACTTTATATTCAGAAATCAACCCCAAGCGTGCGCACGAGAGAAATCACCCCATAAGTGGCCCTTATACGCTTCAGTAGTCACGAACATAGAAATGATGGAATATTAATAAACCAACATCAAATTCCAGTTTAATGTGGGCTATCCAGGCAGTGTCCTGCTAGATGAGAACTGTCACTTCGTTGCTTCTTTTTTTTTTTCATTTGAGGATAACATGTTAGCCTACCAAAACGACAAATGAACAAGCATTTTAGCTCAACTAAATAATTCTAAAATGAGGAGAGCTCAGCTCAGCAACATGAAGGCAGGAGACTGCATCATATTGCTGCCCACAGGGATATTGATCCTATTAGAATGACACACTGGCCACAAGAGCTATACGATCAAGGGCTGTGATTTGCTGATGTATCTCGTTCCGAGAAAAAAAAATCAATGCGTGGTAGTTCAATAATGAGGACACGTCCAAATTATTGTAAGATACATCCGGAAACAGTAGGTTGTGGTATCTGAATTTATAGAAGTGTTTAAAACATGTTTTGGCTACCTTTTAAAAGGCTACGTTACCAAATCAAGGCAGCCTACAACTGGCACAAGCAGGCTACCAAATCCACATTGCACAGCATTAGTGCAAATACTGGTAATACAACAGGGACGCGGAGCCTTTTGGCAGAGAATAAAAATAAATAGGCTAAGCCTCAGTCAGGAAATATTTGTGGGTGTGCCACAGTGTCAAGACTAATAAAGTTCACGTCGAAAGTTCACGTCGAGTGGCTACACTGAAAAGCTACAAACATAAATGTACATATTTGTTTTAACAATAAGCACACTTTATAGGACCATATGAATTATTTTTGAACCTACACATTAAACACAGTTCGAACGGATTTTGCCGTTTGAGGACCCGGAACCAAATATCTTGAGTTTATGACGCTGGCTGCTGGTTCCATGGACATATTGGTTCCAGTCTGTCACTGATTTAGTTAGCTGGCTAGCTAACGCTGTCCCCGCAAACACTCGTAGCACTGAAGAATGAACCGAAGGGGATTCCAATAAGGGGATCCCCACACCCTTTCATTTAAGCGATACCAGGGGTTCCCCTGGGGGACTTGAGCACGCCGTTAGGGAATTTATGTTTGGGCGTGAATAGGTGTGTTCGTGCGAAAGACTTTGTGCGTAGCTAACGTTACCTTAAAACACAGGGCCAGTTAGCCAGCTTTTACGTTAGCTTGTTATCGAAAAGCTAACCAACACTATTTTCTTTAGACGTTAATGTTCGTCTGCGAATGGACGTTCATGCCACAGTGGATACTATGTGCGGTCAGTATGCTTTGTAATTAATGTTTTTTCGATTTGCATTATATCGGGTTTTATTTAGTCTATTGGTGAGTTAGCTTCATAGCTTCATTTTAATTTGGTTGTAACGGGCCTTGCGACTCCATCGCTAGCTAAGATCTACAGTGCCCGCAAACCAGTCTCTTCCGTTTGCATTCCCCCACACTGGATCGCGGGTCGCTGACTAATGTAGCTTGCTAGTGAAGCTAGTATAGGTTGAAAGTGAAGAGCAGAAAATAAATCCCTTGCCCATATTTGTGGCTCTACTCCAGCTATTTATTATTTTTAGAACATAAACAATTTATTCGCGATTGAATCCCTGCTGCACAAAATATTTTACTTCTACCTCATTATATTAACGTTATTTCCTTTTCACGCCGACGCCTCGTTTAAACTGGCTTTCCATATTCCGCCAAACAGCCTGTTCAGCAAGCTTGGACACTCGCTCATCGTTGTACTGACAATCCGCACTGCTAGCTCTAATGAGAGTTTGCGGTGGCCAGTTCTGTGCAGCCACCAACCACGGACGAAATTTGTCGTGAGGAGAAACACCTACTCTGAAGCAGCTAAAGTCCGGACACCAGAGAGTAGGTGTTCTGCCATTCGGTATACAGATAAGAGTCTTGCGGTAGGGGGGTCTCGGACAGATCGATTGTTGAGGCCCGCCATGCCCGGTCCAGCGGCCGGTAGCAAAGCACGGGTGTATGCCGATGTCAACAAGCTGAAGAGCAAAGAGTACTGGGACTATGAAGCGCACGTCCCAAGCTGGAGGTAAGAATTCAGTCTTTTGGTTAGGCCATAATTGGTCTGATGGCGTACTGAAATCAGATTGTAAATCGGATTAAATGTGATTGATTGACAGGGATTGTGGTCATTCATAATCATCGATTGATGCGTACCAAAATGCATTATATATTCTCTTTATAGATAGCTAAACAGTAAGATAGACTACAATGTGGGCTACAGCTGCATACTGTCAGTAATGTGAAGACTGGAAGGGAAGCCTCCCCCACTCCCCTTCTTGCCTTTCCGTCAATCATTCCTCATCGAATGGTCAGCGGAGGCTTTTTCCACAACCACGCCTCAAATGATTATAACCCACCACCACATAACATCTTGTTAATTAACTGCACTCAATATGCCTTTGCACCTTTGACTCACGAATTACTGGGAAGGCGTGATTTATATCCCCAAATCGTATTTATTTATTTTTGAGTTGTCTTTTTAGTTCCGGGCATTTCAGCTATAGATGGAACACTGTTCATGCTGCCTACTCTAATCAGCTATACAACCTGTATTGACAAAAATGTTTAAAGTTAGTTCCTGATTGCAAAGTTTAATACAAGGAGAAAAACTGAAAGACGCATCTGCCAAAAGCATGTGGCTTGTCATATATCTGAAACCTACTGATCCATTAAAGTTGCAACATTTGAGGGTTTATTGGTCAAAACCAAATGTTTATGTGGAAATGTCTATAATCTAGACTCATTGAACACCATAGCCTGCATTACTTGGATATTCCCAGTAATGGGTCTCACTGCCTCTGGGCCTTAAATCAGTCCAAAGCTCAAAGATGTCAGAGAATGTGTATGTAGAAAAAGAGCTTCACATGCAGGCAGATAAAGGGTTACTTCCATCTGGGGATCTGTTAGCTCTGCTTGATGAGCTGGTCTTGCATATTGTAGCTTTTACATGTAGCTTCATTGTTTTTTTTTAAGCAATTAATGATTGCTTATCATGGTAATGGCTATGGAACAGGTTTTGCTACCATTTTATCCTGGTGATTTTTTTTTAGCTGATATTTCTTGGATGTGATTGATTTGCCGTGTTAACCCCTTTCTCAGGGTCTGGTCAGATGATGCAGTTGAACTTAATTGGTGACATTGTTTTTTCTTGTTCCTCTCAGCAACCAGGATGACTATCAGCTTGTACGTAAACTGGGAAGAGGGAAGTACAGCGAAGTTTTTGAAGCCATCAACGTCAACAGCAATGAAAGAGTGGTTGTCAAAATTCTCAAGGTATAGCCAAATAACTGTTTACAGTAATCAGTATTTTTTAACATGGGGAGATCCTGATTTTGACTGTCTGCTGCATTAACCTCAGTACCTCATGTGTCTAACCGACTACTGAAACACCCTTAGCCTGTAAAGAAGAAGAAGATCAAACGTGAAATCAAAATCCTAGAGAATCTGAAAGGAGGCACCAACATCATTCGTCTGGTGGACACAGTGAAGGATCCAGTGGTAGGTACTCTTGGGCATTTCTTTGTATTGTATCAGCTATAGTAGTTATTTCACCATGCATTGAAACAGGAGTCAGCTGTTTAACTTGTGTGTGATTATTATGCAAATAAAGGCCACAGCTGAGAATCCTGTAGTAAGCTGCATTGTGTGCAAGCCTTAGTAATTGTGTAACTGTGTGTCTTCTCTTCACAGTCTAGGACACCAGCACTGGTGTTTGAGTGCATCAATAACACAGATTTTAAGGTAAAGGCTTTTTTTTCATGGGTGTTTGAATCAGAATTCAGTGTTCTCAATGGTTAATCATTGCCTTTTGTGTCTTATAGGACCTGTACCAGAGGCTAACAGATTTTGATATACGTTTCTACCTGTATGAGCTGCTGAAGGTGAGGAGACCAAAAGACTACAAATGCTTCACTTGCTTTTATATCCAGTCCAGTACATTGAGACTGTGTGTGTGTGTGTGTGTGTGTGTGTGTGTGTGTGTGTGTGTGTGTGTGTGTGTGTGTGTGTGTGTGTGTGTGTGTGTGTGTGTGTGTGTGTGTGTGTGTGTGTGTGTGTGTGTGTTTCTGACAGGCTCTGGACTACTGTCACAGCATGGGAATCATGCATCGGGATGTCAAGCCACACAATGTGATGATAGACCACCAAATGAGAAAGGTGTGCAAAGTTCTTTCTTATATCATTACAGTGACCGCTGAGTCATATAAGAGTATATCGTAATTACCGCAGTGAAAAGACACCACAGTATTTAAATGGTCACAGTGTAGTATCAGATCCCCATGTTGGGTATTTGATCTGCTTATCAGATTTGTGTTCACAAATAAACAGTAAAGACACCATTGAATTAGGAGATGGGTCATTCTAGGCTCATTCATTCTTGTGTTGTTCTTTAGCTTAACTGTTTATGGAGAAATTGTACTGAAACAAATCAGATGGTCAGAGCGCAATATTCAGCATGTTCACTATTGCTTTGACTAAGTGTGGCAGTGTGTTCGAGGTGTCTTACCCGTCATCTTATTGGATGTGTGTGTGTGTGTGTGTGTGTTTGGCAATAGTTGCGTCTCATTGATTGGGGGCTGGCGGAGTTCTACCACCCTGCTCAGGAGTACAATGTCAGGGTAGCGTCCAGGTCATACAAAGGACCAGAGCTCCTGGTGGACTATCAGGTGAAATGCTGCTGTCTCTACTAATTACTAATCCATTTTGAAGTCCAGTTGACTCTTATCTTTATGTCCAGTTGATTATAATGCCTTGACTGCACATTTGTCTGTTACTGTTGTCTTATTCCATTGCTTTTGTCTTTTCAGATGTATGACTACAGTTTGGACATGTGGAGCCTTGGCTGCATGTTGGCCAGTATGATTTTCCAGAAAGAGCCCTTTTTCCACGGACAAGACAACTATGATCAGGTATTTTCCCTAGCTAACTCCAATTAGCTGTGGAGAGTCATTTGGTCTCCACACCCAAGGCTTGTTATGTGTGAAATGTGACATGTTTTGCTTGACTGGGCTATTGTTCTGTCAGCTTGTCCGTATAGCCAAGGTCCTTGGGACAGAAGAGCTCTATGACTACCTGCAAAAGTACCACATTGAACTGGACACCCGCTTCAAGGACCTACTGGGCCAGTGAGTATAAAGCGCCAAATGGGGAGCAAAACTTCACGGGCATTGAATTTACCTCAGATCTAGAGATTCTACCAAAATATTACATATTCATTTTTTTGCTCATGAGAAGTTTTGCTGTGTTTTATTAACGAACTGCTGATTTGTGGTGGCCCCTGTGCAGGCAGACTCGCAAGCGCTGGGAGCAGTTTGTTCAACCTGAGAACCAGCACCTGGTAAGCCCGGAGGCCCTTGACATGCTGGACAAGCTTCTGCGCTACGACCATCAGCAGAGGCTAACTGCCGGCGAAGCCATGGAGCACCCTTACTTCTGTAAGAATGCCCTCTCTTTCCACTCTCTTCCCTTTTCCCTGTCATGGATCACCCTGTCTTCTCATAGTTTCTGTCCCCTTCTTCTGTCATAGTGTGATGATCTAGATCCCAACTTTCCAAGTCTATCCATTGCTCTGTCTGCTCTTTATATATATACAGATAGATAGATAGATAGATAGATAGATGGAAGGGTAGATCATTTGTGTACTCAAAGGCATTATATTACTTTGGTGCATATGTGCAGTCCATGTGATCCTGTCAATCTCTGCCCTCAGATCCTGTGCTGAAGGGACAGAATCTCTCCAACACAGACAGCACTCTTGCAATAAGCGGCTCCAACGCAACATGATGAGCAGGTATCTTCATTTCTGTTTCATCAGAAGCTCTCTTTCTCACAGTTTATCAGTTTTCAACGCTCACCAGCTGGTTTGCTATGTCTCCTCTTCTTTTCTCAGGAAACTCCCCGGTTTATTATGAACCTTTTTTTTTTTTTTTTCATCTGTTTTTGTTTTTACCTCAACTCTTGAAGCTTTTTTGGTGGCAGAGTTCTTTGCCCCTCAGGAGGACAGTTTTACTGGAACAAAAAAAAACAACAAAAAAAAGTCATCCAGCACACGGACATGTACAGAATGAAGACACATACGCATACATGCGCATACACTGGCAAATTGTCTCTTCTGCACACACACACACAAACACACACACAGACACACACACTGTCTACCCGCTGCTCTAGGCTCCCAGCAGGAACAGTACAAACTACAGTAGTTCCCCCTCCTTGTCCAACCACTCCTTTATTTTTAGTTAGAGAAGGAAAAAAAGTTTTGTAAAAGAACACACTGAACCCCATCCCACCTGCGCTCCCCTCTTCTTTTCCGTTTTAAAATAAGCTTGGCAGACACCGGAGGAAAGAATGCCTGCTCTTTCCCCCCTTGCATTGGGTCTGTCTATCTCAAGAGGGATCAGTCCTAGCAGTGCCAATGGGGTTTTTGCTGGACGGGGTTCTAATCTGCTGATATGAGGTCAGAATCCGAAGCTGTAGTGTTGAGTGGCATGGAGAATTTTTTTTCTGCTATGGTTGGATTGAGAATTACTATCAATGAGAATAAATACATTTTATTTTATTTGTTGTATGTATGTCCTCATTACATTACTATAGTGCAGGGATGCCATTATTTATACAGCAACAAAAGCCTCCAAAATGACATTGCATATATTATGATGTTTAAGAAGTATATTAAAGTGCATTATGTAATGTTTGTCACACTATTGATGAGATGTCTATAACTATGTATTTATATGGTAATCATGGTATCAGGGGGAAGAAGACTCTTGTGAATCCTTGTTTATGGCTCCTAAAACATGTCTACCTTGCAGTGGTTTCAATTTGTCTTGCAAGTGTGCATTAACAATTTGTACCTTTGCCTAAAAGTTAGAGAATGTGACCCATCTCTTTTTAGTGTCAAAAAGATTTTTTTTTTTCTGGATTGTTAAAACGTACTAGCTCAACAAAAGCAAAATTCTGCAAGGTAAACATGCACCTTCTCTTATTTTTTATTGACTTGCTGTTTCGGATTGGTTTGGTATCCAATGGGAGTTTTGCAGCAGACCTAAACAGTTGCATTCATTTTAGTTCGTCAGTCTAGTTATTGAAAATGTGCTCTAATAAAATCTGGGAAAAGGTTGTTCAATACCAAATAAATGTGTAATAAGAGTGGTGAAATGACAAAAACACACCATGCACAATGTCAGTGAATACCAGAAAGAAAGATTTCATTGTTTTATGTGGTGGCTGAAATCCACTGGCTGTGGGTCTGAAAAGCAAGTGTATAGTTTACGCTTTACATCTCTTCAAATCATTAGACTCTGAGCTCACAGTAACAAATTGGGTGTAGTCATTTAATAAATACACTGGAAATTCCAGCTTATCACATCAAACACAAAATGTGCAACATTCGTGCAGTGTATAACATGACCGTATAGAGAAGTGTGATTACAAGTCTGTGAGCACTAATACAAATGTAGCCAATACACGTAAGCCCTGCGCCTTCCTAAGGCACATGACATGATATTTCGCCCACTACCCCTGAGCCCGGTACGCTGAAGTTTACAAACAGCTACTACAAAACAAATAAGCTAAAACAGACAAAAACAGCCATGAGGGAGCTATGGAGAGCGCTTGCTTTTAGCTGTTCTGCACCTTTCTGCAGCAGTAACAGGTCTGCTTGGATGAGTCAGTCAACCTACATATATGCCAATGTTAAAGTCCACCAAGGTTGCTCTCGAGTAAACTGTCCCACCTCTTGTTCGATTATCTTTCAGTATACTAGATATGTGTGCACGGCACAGTCTGAATCAAGTAAAATCTAATGCCTTGAAAGAGGTCAGAATGCTGTACTCAATGTACTATATAAAAAGGCTGCCGTGTACAGCTGCTGCTACAGTATACTGTAAATATCAAGAGGAGACACAAGTCAGTGGCACTTGTTGGTGTTTGAGACAATCTTAATAACATCTGCCACATTTTTTCTGGCAAAAGATTTAATTTTAGCTGTGAGTCATCCTTGGTGCCCTTTCGTGCTACTCGTAATACTAAGGCTTGAAAAAATGACTCCTTCAAAATGGAGGTATAAAGCTAATACCAGTAACATTCGTTTTCAAAGTACACACGGAAATAAATATAAAATAAATACTTGCATAAATATGTAGAACATGAATATCTTGAAATGTTGACAAAGCAGTAGCAATATCATGATGGGCCTTTCAGGAGACGCATTAAATGCAGTGCCTTTGGGAGGACATGAGAAAGGTATTGAGCAAAGGGTGCGCTCGGTCACTTTTTTTTTTAACCCAACTTGCTTTAGATATGCTCAAGATCCATCTGACAGATGAATAACTACAAACCTTAGTTAAAACATCATAACTTCTCCAGGTAAACATGCTGTCATACAAAACAAGATGTTCACTGACCCAATACAAGGCCACCCGCTGATATGTGACATAATGTAGTGACATGATTCTTACTCCTTTGGAGATATGGGCCCCAAACATTTCTCATTTAAAATCTCATTTAATAATTAGTAGAGGAAATATCTTGCACTGTATTATATGTGTATTATACACTTGTCTTTAAATTTACTCTATTTTCATTATGTGCCATTTAGAAATGGACAATTATAAAAATTATGCCAAATAGATTGTGATTTTGTCTTAAGTAAGGCTAATCATAGTTCCCTCAGAAGTATAGTAAATGGATTGCTATGGAGTACTATCTCTGTTATAAGATAGTGATAAGACCCAAAGGAGGGTTTGCGGTTACCGTTGCAAGAAAAAGTTTCTGAGCCCTCTTGACTTTAGCATTACATGATGTCCTCCTTGCAATAATACACAAACAGTCTGATGTACAGTATAGGACAGGTAATTGTTGAGGTTTTAGAAACTTTTTCTCACGGTGGTGTGCGTAAACATGACATTATTATGGTATATGATTATGCCATGTAGGTCCTCAAAGTCCAAGTTCAGAGCCTATTTCTAATGACTTTTATGAGATCATAGTATGTGTATAGTTAAGCTATAGGCATTTTACAGTGACCCCTTTTCAGGTGTCCTGGTCCTTTGTGTAAAAACCTTGGCCCCTGTCATCACCAACAGTCCATGGTTCTGAGGCCTTGGAAAAAGACCTAAGGTACGAGATTTTGGAGCTCTGCATCATCCAGCTCGTTGACTTCAACAATGTAGTCAAGGTGCTGAAGGTACCGCTCCTCATCCCGCATAAAGTGAGGAATTCTGGTCCTGCGGAGGACTGCCAGATGTCGGAGCCTATCTATATCCTCGTAAGACACCTGTGAAGACATTTTTTAAACATCAGCAACCAAATCAAAGCCAGCATAGAACCATCAGAATACTGTAATTCATAAAGGGCCTGACCTTGCCGAGAGAGGTCAACATCTTGAAGTCAATGTTTCTTCTGTGTCGCAAAATCCTGAGGATTCCATCAAGATAAACCTGATCCTTACTGAAGCAACCTGTCCAATGCAAAAGCACTTGGTAAGACTTGCATTGACATTCATCTTGGGAAAACCATTTGTAAAGGCTTGGTGTAGTTCAATTTCTACAACCACTTTTGGTATATTCAATAAATCGCAATGTTTACCTAATCTATGTTATGTATACAGACCTGGTTCGGAGGTATCTGTTTGGCCTCTCTTGGCACGAAGGCAGTACTCCCAGCGCACTGCGGGGTTCTGGACAAAGCGGGCTATGTGGCTGAAGAGCTGACTGAAGCTCATGTTGGCAGCGTGGTAAACCGTGTAGTACAGCAGAGCGGCACGCCACAGGTAGGGCTGTTTCCGTAGCAACACGCTGTGTAAACTGGCAAGGCCCTCCTCGGTAGGGTTGGCGGGCTTCAGGCCAAACTGCTTCCTGCCCACGGCAGTACTCCAAGGCTGGAGATTGTTGTTCACTCCTCGCAGGTAGTGAGTACCTAACAAAGATAATCCATATCACACCAAGCATAAATAAGACCTAGAAGTGAGCACACCTGAACTTGAACAGACTTAAGGCTCTGAGTGGCACAAAAGACCTAAGGATATATACTTAAAAAAAAGATTAAGAGGGTAAATGCTCTAAAATACCCTGTCTAAGAAGTATTCATATGGATTGAGATTTACATTTAGAGAATTTCACAATGGGTATTACTATGTAGTTGAGATTTATATTTAAAGACTTTCATACTGGGTATTACCATGAAATTGAACTCTACTACATTCCCTTCTAAGCTGGATCCTGAGCAAATGTTAGTCTGAAATTTACATTTAATTGGCGCATTTTTTCTGAAAATATTTAAATGACTAATGTATTATAAACTAACATCGTTCTTTTGATTCCCAATCCTCCAAAATGGGTGGGCTCTACTGGTTTAATAGCCTGTCCATGAAGACAACCACGGTACATATATAGTGACATCTGGCATACTTTTCTTGCAGTTCTAACCTATTCTTGACCATTATGACCATGCTTGTGCTGGCATGGCAGTGGCCAAAGACCTTTTGAGTTAAACCCTGCTGTAGATGAAAAATCACACTCTGACTACTGACATCGAGTCATCATTAATCATCGGCTATAGCATACCAATCTCATGTCTCAGCATCCCTTCCAGCCAGTGCTGACGAGCTCCCTGCAGGTTGATGGTCAATGTTGGCCGACACTTCTCCACCATCATCACTGCTTGGGAGAGTAGCTCATCAGAGAGACACACCACTACCTATAGGCAGACAGAACACATAAGGTCACAGGGGAACACTATAGAAAAACTCTAGCGTACCTATGTCAGTTATCGGACAGTGTCAAAACTTCAGTTTAATAATGGATTCACATGACAATGCGAACGTTTGGCGATAACACCCGCTGTCCGATAATTAACACCATTACGACAAAGAAGCAAATTTAAACAAAAACAAGCAACAAGCACCCACCTCACCCACACAGCCCTCCTTTTGCAAGTATTTTCGTGCTGCTGCCCACACGCGGCTTTTAGGGAGCACACTTCCCCCTGTGACTTCTTCAAAATTTTCATAAGTGTCAAACTTCCTCAGAACACATTCCATGATACCAACAGCCTGCAATGAATGGACAGTTGAGTACAAATGTATAGCTGTCAATGAACATTAGCATTGTTTCTCCTTAAACAAGTTTTTGGTTCTTTCCTGTTCAGCTCTTCAGATAATTATCATACTGATATTTGATGCGACATACCTGGGAAAGAAAATGACCAGAACCTTCCTTGTACTTCTCCAGGACACTCACTGGCTCTGGTGAAACATACCTAAACTGGGGCTCATACTGGTAGCCTGACTCAAAAAAAGTCTGCCGCTCGTGCTCCAGGTTGATCGGCCGCAGTGCAATCAGTAAGCAGGGGACTCTGGGCGAGATGGGTGAGGGCATCGGTTTGAGGCTGCCCAGCCGGGGAATGTGAGGCAGGGAGGTGGCTGCGCGAATGCGTCCCAAGCTGGGCCTCGGGGTCACGCTGGTGTTCATGGTGCAGGTGCTTTCACTGCGGCGCATCCAGCCTTCTGGTCCCAGGCTAGGGCTTGTAAGGCTGCGCATAGGTGGGGAGGGGGCTCCACTTCGCCATGGCGGCTGCAGAATCTTCCTGTCTGTGGACTGGCTGGTCCTCGGGCGTTGTGGGGTGATATCCAGACTAAGGGGCCTCCGCCCACTAGTTCTCCTACCTGTTGCCTGTGTGTCCTCCGCCGTGCCTCTGCGCACCACAGTCTCCCCTCCACCAGCCTTACGGACGGCCTCCACAGAGCTGCCTGCACTGGAGCGAGCCTTAGGCTGCAGTCCATTGTGGGAGAGACGGTCCTTCTGGCTGATGCTGCTGGTTCTAGCCCTGGTTCTAACGGGTTTGGCTCTGTCAAGCTGGGCATCTGGATTTATCCCATCGGTGCTGTTGCTAACGGCACCCACCCCTTCTGTCTGCTCCATGCAATTATCCCCCAAGTCCAGCACCATTGCAACAACAGCTCAATCAGTGAATGCTGCACATCTGCAAAGAGGTTTTTTTGCATTAGTCCATTGGGTTGTCTCTAAAACGGCATAGGTTGCCATCATTTGTTTCTGCTGTGATTCAATAAATACTGAAATATTGACAGGACAGTCTGTTAATCAGATCAAGAGATCATTTACCAAATATGCATCAACAAAACATAACATGTAAATATGTTGCTGTGCAGCACAGCTTTCTCTAACATAGATTAATTAAACTCATCATTCAGTTTACCTAAAGCCATGTCAACGTGACATTAGACGGTTGTCGACACTATATCTGAAAATATGACCGCATGTAGCCAAACACACATGGTTGCATTTAAGGACCACTATAAAATATTGTGGGCCAAACATGTTTTATTACGCATGCAAACTAGCCTAAGCAACAACCTAGATATCAGGATGTTTATCTAGGCGGTTAATATGAAAAGGGCGAGGTAAGCAATGCAGAATTTCAAACAGCCAGTTAAACAGCTAGCCTGCAACGCAGTCTGAGTAGGTATGCTACATTCATACGAATTGTCCTCATGGAAGATACAATTTCGATTACATAGGGAATTACTGAAATTAGTTTGAGATTTTGACGAACAATGGGGAACGTCTCCTCGTGTGAAGTCTCCTGTCCAATCAACAAATGGAGTAGGCTATATTTGTCCCCAATGTTCCCGTCTACGAAGTAAGTATCAGACTGTAAAAATAACCAAAATGGACTGGAATCGTTGTTTATAACGCCTATATTTAAAAGCAGTCACTTACTATGCAGCGTTCTCGGGAATGAGCAGTTCGGTATGCATTTTCATTCATAGTGTCCCATTACTATTGCCTGGTATTCTGTACAAATGGTGGTTATACTTCCGGTGGATAGATCCGCTGAATATTTGGCAGCTAACGGTACATTTACGGTAGGCGTCTGTGGAAGGCGTAGGCTATCCAAACCAAATACGGTGTGTTGGAAAGTGACGCGTTGGCCCGGCGCAGCTAAATGACCTATGGCGCAGAGACGTTTGTTGCGTGAGCACGCACAATTTCACCGACACACAGAACATAAAGACCTTATTCATCTTTTGAAAGAAATTTGCCGACGGCCGCGTTTCATTTTAAGAGTACTTTAATACACTTAACAAAATGTTGTCCGAGTGAACAGAGGATAACAAGAAAAGAGATGAAAAGCCAATCGTGATTCTGTTATTGCATTGTGAGTCTACAGATGATGAATAAAGGCAGGGAGCCTGTTGATTTTTTCATCTATGATTTCATCACATGATTCCATTTCTCGTCACAAAACTTGTGACAGCTGGCTATTTCAGCAGACTAATTCTATCAGGGGGAAGTGTTTCTCCTCTTCTGGTAAAAAAAAAAAAAAAGATTAAGCATGACATTAAATCACTAAATGGTTTTGCTTCTCTCTTTTGAAAATATAAGCATTGAAGTGTCTCGAAACGATTGGAATTTATAATAAATAAATCTTAAAGTACACAGCACAATACCGTTATACAATGCTGTACTTTGAAGGGAAGTGCTGTCCTGCAGATGTATGATTTTAAAGAAGCTGGAGAAGGCATTTCCAGTTTAGAAGTCTAACCAAAGCAACAAATCAACAGAATCTAACTATCTAATCTAATTTGTATTGGTTGCTATATATCTATTATTGTTAAAATATTTTGCATTAAATATTATATTGAACGAAGACCACAAAATATCAAACAAAATATTTTTACATCATTGATGAGACATATAAAGCCCTTCCAACCAAAAATACAAATTATTTACACACATAAGCAAAACATTCATCTTTCAAACCTCTATTTAAGTGAATGTCAATGTGCACTAATTCAAAACACACAAATAAGGTTGGAATAACAGGTGCATCCACATTCACTATCTTTATGTTCACCATTGCGTCATCCTTTTTCGCAACAACATTTGTTTATAGTAGAGGGAGGGGTGATGGTGGAAGTCGCTACATGTCAAGTGTTTTAAAAGCCAAAAGTGTTTTCGCCACTGTAAGCCACATATAAAAAACCATCTTCATCCTTTTCCTTCTCATACAGTTGTCCCATTGTTATGCTGAAAGAAAACACAACATATTATCAAATTATATCATAAGGAGTAGTGACCATGCATATTAATGCAAACAGTTTACGAAGGGTTTATTGAAAAAATTAAATCACAATTTCTCATCAAAGGGAACAGAACTGTTATTTGGGTGTAAACGGAGGTCTGACCTAGACTGAGGCACAGTCTTGTCAACAAAGAGGAAGATGGCCTTTTCTGAGGGCAGCTGGATACGTTTTCGAATGATCCACATAAACTGAGCCACCGTAATGTCTGAGGGAACCAGGTACTTCCGTTTATCAATATCCACTATTTGTGATCCTAAAACTTTCTCCACTATTACCTGAAAAACAGTTAAGGGTAGTTTAACACACACACTGATGGAGGAAAGACCAGAACACATCATGCTACTAGTCCACTACTAGGATATACTCACTGGAACCCTATCAGGGTATTTGTTACGGATTTTGGCTGACTCTACACATCGATGTTCTGTGGAGAGACAGAGGGGAATGGCATCATAAAGAGACAAGCAGGGATCCAGTGAAAAAGACACCGCTCTACACACTCAACTTAGCTTAAAAGGAATTTGCAATATGACTATAACAAGAAAATAACTTGAAAGTATGAAGCTGTCTGAATGGTCCTCTGAAAAGTCATGTTTGTTGGTTTGAATTGATGAACCAACACCATAGAGCGGCATACCTCTTCTTCTGCAGCTCAGTGACAGTAGCCCAGAGTCAAAAATAAGTTTGTTGTAGTATAGTGTGATATGGCCTATGTTGTTGCCAACACATGATGACTCTGCGTTTTCAAAAGCTGTCAAACTGCATGTGATTCTTTATGATCCTTCGCAATACAGTTGTATGCCTCACTTGAGGAATTACCTCAAAATAGAACGTGCATCAACACAATCGGATATGTTGACATTCTAAAATCGAGGGCAACCTAGTCTAATCATAGTGCATATGGCTGTCTTTTTTATTTTCAATCTCTTATGTTAATTCGATGTAAGAACTAGACTCGACTGGAATTTAAATTATATCACACCGTGGTGTTATAACCTAAAGGCTGCGAAACGGAGTGCTATAACAAGCAAATAAGTTACACTGATTTAGGCTATCAGAGGTATGGGCTACAATAACAACTGGACAACTTTTGACAGGGTATTTTGTAAATAGCTGGAAAGACTGCAATTTTATTGATGTTGCATTTGTTATGCTTCTTTCCGAGGTTACCTCGATAGGGTCCACGAATGGGAAGATTATTTGCACACGGTGCGACTAATATTTACACGCCATGTAAAATTATAATGTCCCAACTCACAACAGGCTCTTTTGCCAACACTATCACCGGTTGTATGTTATAGTTAGCAAGAGTTCACGGTGGCAAATTCCACAACCAGCTGTCCTGTCAAGGTCTAGAAGCCCACTCGTAAACAGCTTTGTCGATCCCAAATTATGATTTTGTTTTAGCTTCACAACAAGTATAGCTTTATATCTCAGAAATGTGTCTGAACAATCATCTACAGTTACTGTAGAGCTCACCAAGAGAATGGTCCTCTTTAAACATCCATTTCATTTTTGCTGCTTTCCTTCTATAACCGGATATTCAGATTAAATTGAAGTGCCCGTAGGGGTAAATAAGAGCTAGTAATATCACTTCACTCGATACAAACTAAGAACGTCGACATAAACAAGGTAGCAAACCAGGCCTCCTTAGCACAGTTCAACCCAGAAAGTAACGTCACAAAAGGATCATACCATTCTCCGCCCCGAGGTAGGAGGGAGTCTGTTCAGACGCATTACGTCAATCTTGCTGATTTCAAACCTTGTAACCTACGTGGTGGTGAAATGTAAGCAATGAAACCAAATCTTAACATTTAGTTTTTGTTTATTATTCGTTATCCGAACAGTTAATACATTTATGGAAAAAAAGTCAACACTGTCGACAAGAGGTCGTTTGCATAGCCCTGCTCAACAATCATTACCTGTAACCCGTATCCTAATTGCATAGTGGGTCAGGAACAGTGTTATGATGTGTTAATTTAAGGCTTAAGTTTAACAGTTATAAAAAGTATTCAAATAATGAATGTATATTAAAAGCTTGTTCTCAAACTAATGTGAAATTGTAGCTGAAACCACTTGGAATAGGTCTAAAATATAAATAGACTACAATGGCATTTTAAAATATAAAATAATAATAAAATACAAAACACACACATACAGGTATGTGAGAAAGAAATATCTATAACATACTATTCTGTTATCATACCCTGTGTCAGTTCTCCACCTGATATCTATAGCAGGTTATTATGGAATTATGATGTCTGAACATCTGATACTGTTTTTGCAGTCTCATTCTCAGCTTTAGTCTGGTTATGAGGAGGAAGAGGTTTGCCCATGTGATGCCCTGTTGTGATGCCATAAGGGGCAGTGCTAAGCTTCTCCTTCACCTCAGGGGTCAGGCGGAACCCTCCTTGAAAGCTAAGATCAAAGAGTGCAGAGGATGCAAAGGACAGTGGTTTCTCTGCCCATATCCCCTTCAGCCTGGCTCTCCAAGCATCCAACAAGGCTGTCCTTACTGCTGGGGGTGTATGTGCAATACTCCAAAAGATCTGAGGCTCAAGAACTTGAAATCCACAGAAGTGAAGGACTCCATTCTGCAAGAAAAAGAGAAAGACTTAATACTGTAATCTGGCAAGTATGAAGATTAGATTACATATTTTGAAACACGAAACAGCTACTAATTCCAGGTCATAATGGCAGTTAGATATTTGTGATGTACAGCAATTGTAATATTATTGTTCCCGATATTATCCTTGATCACAATTTTGCTGTTGAAACATACTGGATATTTATTGTGGAAGCTTCAGTTTCTAATCATAACAATTACAGATTATCTTTATTGTCTTGCCTTTTTACTCGATGTCTGTTTACTCAATGGTGGTGGTGAAATAACCATTGACATGCTTTTGCTTAATCATACTTCAGTGGAGTGCAGAGATGTCATTACACTTTGACACCATTGACGGATCCCAGGAATGGTGTGTAATGTTATTAATATCCTATAAATTCCTAAATGGTCATATTAAGCGATTTTGACGATCAACCTCATCTGTGGTATTTTATGGGGATGAAATACTTACCTGCAATGGCCACAGAATTACGTTTATGTCCCCATTGATGCCATCAGACATGAACATAGACTCCATGGCTCCAGTGGTAAAAGATAGCACAGCCTTCTTGTCCTAAAAAAGCATGTTATCACATCAATCACATCAAAGTTTCTCGTTATCATGTGCAATGAAGGAATGCACTCTCCTAAGGAACACAGTCAAGTGATTGAAGTGATTAAAGATGCATTTCTATTAATCAATTCAAGTGCAGATTCATGTATAGTGTCCTGCTGCCCTCCTTGGCTAAAATACTTGAAATATCTAACAAGTTTCAACACGTACCTTAAAAATACCATTGTCATACATGTTTTGGAGTGAAAAGGCAAATCCTTGCGATAAAACTCTGTCAATCCAGCCTTTCATGATGGCAGGGACACTGAACCAGTACAGTGGAAACTGAAAAAAAAACCAGTGAAAACAGAAAAGAACAGTTAAAATGAAGTTAGTTAGGTGGGGGAAAAAAACAAGACCTTACTATACAGTGTTGTCTGTGTGGTAGCTGTATGCGACTGTGTGTGAGAGAGAGATGAATGATAGAGTACCAGCATGTGTGTTGGAGAGAAAGACCCTGTTTCTTTCAGATGCCAATATTTACACCCAAGAGAGAGAGAGAGAGAGAGAGAGAGAGAGAGAGAGAGAGAGAGAGAGCGAGAGAGAGCAGTAACCCCAAACCTGAAAGATGATCAACTCTGCCTCCTCCACCTTGCGCTGCTCTTCTGTAATTTCCTTGGTGAGTCGGCCCTCCTGCCAAGCAGCCATTGTTTCATCTCCATACTGGAAGTTATCTGGATTCTTCAGATCACCTGGTCATGGCTCAGTGTCAGGCTAGTGTACATCTTAACAAAGGCTCAAAATTCTGCCATATCATCTCAACACTTCTTCTTTGATTGGAGCAAATACTGGTCTAAAGAGGTCAAAGTATGTAAAAAAATATATGTGCGTTTGTCAATCAATACATATGGCTGATGGAGTAATGGATTAAAAGGCGGTATACCTGTGATATCCTTTGCAGTTGCAGAGGCTTCGAAGTCCATTGCATAGAGATCTGAGACAAGTACTTTGCAGCCCTGTTCCTTTAGTGCCTCCACAGCGACTTCATGAGCAGCAGAGTTAAATGAAGTTGGGCTTTGATGCGCATAAACTATCAACACAGTCTTACTAGCTGTGATGCATAGGAACAGTGTTGGTAACGCACACCGGAAAGGGGGAAAATAAATACAAAATAAACCATTGTAAAGACTTGTCTGATGAAATTACATTGCAACTGGAACTATGTCAATATTTTTGCACTATGTTGATAGACATTGTTAGTATGATCTAAAAAGATATGCATGGAAAAATATGCCTAGGGTTTATGCTCCCTAACCCGAAGTATCTATAGTCGTTAGAAGGGCCAAACAGCAACAACAGAAAGATAATCTTACAATAAATCCTCAATTGACAAATACTGTTGATATAAATCACTTCATCAGCTGTAAACTAGTATCACATCCAGTTTTATGTTAAAAAACCTTTTAAATAAAGTTTTAAACCAGGTATCCTATTCCTAAAAAAACAGGAAGAACCTTCTGTACTTAAGTCAGACTCACCCATTGTGTGTGTTCCTGAATAAGCTCCCCTTTTCCCGGAACCCTGGCTGTACACTCGGAGAGACCGCCTGAGGGCTGTGGACACACCTCTGATACAACCCCTGTTGACTACTTGCATGATAAGCATTGTGAGATTATATCTGATAAAGAAAAACTTGAGGCCGCTGCATGTGACAATACACAGGACTAAACTCCGGCCATGAGACAGGTCCAACCACAACGAATGTTTTGACTAGGATGTTCCATTTTCAAATGAGAATTAGGGTGTAACTAAAAAGCCATTCCCTGGTAAATAGTGCACTACCACTGAGAGCATTCATGTGAAGTACAAAGCAAGTCTTTTGCGAATAGTTTGATGGTGTGACATGATAAATGCATTATATAGAGGGTGTAATTGATTTTATTTTGCCGTAGACCCATAGCAGGATAAAGCCAGACACCTGCAGTACCTGTAGTGGTTCATTCCAAAAATCCTTTGACTGAACAAGCTTGGAATGTAACTCTGGGTGATCCTGATAAGAAGGAATGCCATCTATACACTTCTGACATCCTGGTATAGAGTATGACTTTGGAGGAGAAGAGACTGCTGAGAGTGTCAAGTACACAGAACAACTTGGCAAACAATATTTCATGAACACTTCCCAATTGGTTCTTTGCCCAGCAAAACAGTCTGTCAGACCTGTTGTTTCAAGCACTGAATATCTATATCTCTGGATTTAAATGAAACATTTTTATGGAAAATAGGAACATTTCTATCCAACCGTTTTTCTAATTCTGAAGTTTTAATTGAATCTATTATCTGCAAACTAAATGAAATGATGTGGTGTAATTATTTATATGTTTAATTTATTTTTCTCCCTTTTTGTAAGTTAATTGATCTGTCTGTCCATTGTGACTTTTCTTGAACTTTATATAACTGCTGACACTTATAATCTATCTATGAAATTCAGAACATGGGTCACAGGAGGACTTTTATATGGGCATTTAATGACCTCTGCTGGTTTGTATATTTAATACCAGCAGGTGGCACCATAACATCTTATTTATCTCCCTTGTAGCCCTGTCGTCGGAGCGTTCTATTTACTAGGCTATGGGTCAAGCCAGCATGGTTTCAGTTTTCCAGTATCACCAGTATGTAGTTGTTGGCTGATGATTGTTAAGTCTTTGTCTCTGTCTTAGATATAGTGTACACATCCGGCTGCCGTTCATAAATGCCAAGAATAGTGTTTAATATCTAGAATTTTGGATGTGGCCTTAATATTTGCTTTGTGTCTGTTGATATCAGTGGCAATGTTTTGATACAAAAGGAAATTATTTACTGGTTTAGGCAGATGGTTCTGTATTTTGTGATTTTGTCTCCAGGCATGATTGTGAGGAGGACAAAAAAATATGATATATTTATTTTAAAGAATTCTCTATAATTATACAGCTTTACTGTTTTCATCACGAGAGCAGCGAATACACTCCACTGTAGTAGTAAGTGAAATTATTTCCTCTTCTTTTCACACCTTAGGTGGTGTGTCTGAAGAGGTGTGTCTGAAGGGTGTGAGCTTAGCAACGTATCAGTATGCAGGAAACATGAGTCAGCTCCATTCATCACTGTTTATAATTTGCAGAACTGTGAGTGAATTGAGTGAATAATATTTCTATACAATCTTTTACTACTTGTACCTTAATATACAATTGCAAGAGGCTTTAAGTTCAAGAGGCCAGTGTTCAGTATTATAGTACCAAACAGCAGATGATGAAGAGCATAGAGGTTTTTATTCAAGGCAGGATGGGGCAGAGAAGTCCTGCCAGGTCTAAGCATCTTGTGAACGGGCGTTAAATGGCACTGGTTAGAAAGGGTTGTTGCTGTTGTTTCATTAATTACATGAATTGACACATCTAATTTTGGAAAGAAGAATAAAGTGTAAGAGGACGCCCATGTATTCTCACCCTGGTGTCATAATCAATAAATGTTGGATGAACATGTAAACTGCGCTTTCTGTTTCTTATCAGATGTGTTCAGGAAGAGCACTAATAAAAACACACATGGTGTATTTCCCAATGGCTGTTAGTGAGAAAGTTGACGAGTAATGCCCTTCTCATTCTCATATCATCATTGTACTGGAATGCACCTTACAGTGAGAGTTAGGTATTGTCCCTGCAGTCCCAGTGTCTCTGCGCCGATTCCGGTTTTAAAATAGCTCCTGCAGGTTTTTATTTTACCCACAGATGGCCTAAGGCGGAGCTTGGACTCGTGCCCTTTTTCCACCTCACTGTTATCAGCGTTGAGGATTTGATATGAAAGGAATCACACACAATTTTACTCTTATGTCATTTTATTTGTTCATTGAGGTTAACATTATGCATCCAAATTTAACATGGTTGCAGGAAGGTTACATTTTAATTGTGTATTTGTAAATTAATCTATCCCTCATCTGTGTTTTCTTAATTTCTTAAGTTAACCTTGTAGAATAAGAACCTCAAACACCAAAAATGTGTGCACATATGTGGCTTTAATTCACTGCAGTTATCCTGGAGTGCACCCTATATTCCTTGAAATGATTATGTATCCAGTAAAAGCTGTTAAGTACACATTGTGCTTGCTGTGTGATGGCGTTTTATCTAATTTACTCACATTGCATTGAACTTTTACATTGAAAGTTATGCTGCTATATGTTTACTTTTTTTACTTTTTTTTATTCAGTCTACCAAAATCCAAACTACTGTTGCTCTACTTCATGGTTGGTCCTGCATCCTCACTGCCCGTGTGGTTTACTCTTCTGGTTTGTGTAGTTCTCCTTGTTCAGCAAGTGACAGCAAGTGACAGCAAGTGACAAAGTGAATTTCTAAGTTAAGCCTCCATGTGTATATATACTTCACTACAGGTGGGTGGAGAGTAGCAAACAGGTTCCACGCATCAAAGGTTTAAATGTTACAAAGCTTCATGATAATCATACACGCATTAGTGCAAACATTGCTGATGTTTTAAAGTCTTGTGTTGGTTTAAGAATTTTTTAAGGCCTTAACAAATGTTCAACAGGAAGGCTGTCATGAAATTCCTGTACTGATTTACCCTCCTATTAGATCAGAGGTGGAATTCTATTGTTATATTTCTAATATATTTAACTGCAAGGATATTTGTGTACTAATCTTCTGATCATGTTGCATCACAGCATTTAAGCTACTTGTGGGTTAAGGAAGGGATTTAACAAATTATATGTTATGTTGAAATATTTCACCCTGGCTTCAGATTGCAGGTGTGTTTTAGATGAAGTCAGTTTTGCTGTGACCAATGAGATTTCCTCTTCCTTGAAAGAAATGTTTCCTTGGGTTTCCCCAGGTCGATGTACCTCTATATATACAATGAAGAGGAGAATAAGATGGGACAGACACTGACACATAATCATCTTCCTGCTGTACCGCTAGGTCTCCATGATCAGAGGTTGCTACGTCACACCACTCAAACAACCTGAGATGAAAAGGGTGGGTTGCTCTATATTTTATTCTATTCTGACATGAGTCATTTTAGTGACATGTGATAAAGTCCTAAAAGTGGAGGCGCAGCTCACTATGAGTTTTATTAAGATAGTAAGTCGATTGAATCTTTATTCTACAAACATTTCCTCACTTTTCCATTTTTTGCATCTAGATTGTGTTGCTTCTTGCTCTTATGCATTTGATGAAGACATCCAGTTCAAAGATGAAATGTTTGAGCTCAAGAACAGCGGATAAACTGATGGGAGGTTGGCTCCGTGAAACGGCCTCTCCTCATTCAAAACACCCTCCCTCTGACTACGCCAACCGCTCTGTCTCCCCCTGGCAATACAGGTAAGAATGACACCTCAAAGCTATTAACAGATGACTTCCTGGTCTGAACGCTTAATCAAATGCAATAATTTCCTTTCCCAGAGTCTATCATGACAAAGACAGATTTCCGTCTAATATATATGTTGCTGACTGCAAGTTTGAGGGATGTATCATCAATGGATTGGAGGACAAAAGCTTCAATTCGGTTCAAGTGTTCCAAACTAAGATGGTGTTGAAAAAAATGCCTTGTCCATCAAAGCGGAGGCGATACTATTTTGAAGTAGGCTATGTGCATGTTCCTGTGGCATGCACTTGTGTTGTTCCTCGAAAGTACTTACTTACTTCCAAGTGATGAATGGAATTCTTTCATCAGTCTCTGGTATTCTTGTATTCAAGAGCTTAACTAATTTTGTATCCAACTACTATCCACTGTATAGTATGTGCTTAGTCAACTTATATTACTCTATAGAGGACATTTCTGTTCTCTACAGATGATTGTATTCAGTCAGTATTGTATTTTTTTTATTTACCCTCACATTATTTGTTGCAGTCATGGCACCAAAGTGAATGTTGTTTGCATTCTATGCAAATTCAGAGTATAGCAACAATGCTGTGTAATTGTTTCTTTTTAGTTTTTTTACTCGACAAATTTGAATAGTGACGTGTCCAATTATACTTAAAGGTGCAGCCAACAACTGACGTTCTCTAAAAACCTGTATTTGGGTAAGACCTGTAAGAGAGTGAAACAGTCCTCACTGTAAAACATCTCTTGAGCTGTGGCAATGCTTTACAATATTGCCTGGAAAACCTACTGAAAATGAGCTACTGTGAGTTAAATACCCATCACAATCCACCCACTCCGATAAGCTATGTTCTGATGTAATGTTACTCAATGACTCCACCTACTGTACAAGCCACAAACATCTGATTTGATGGCAGTTGGGTTGCCTCATAGCAACAAAGACAACCCAAACAATCATTTTAAAAGGCTGTTATTTCCCCTGGATTTGGAAATAGCATTAGTTTACAATCTAAAAAGCCAAACTAGTATTTTAGAAATAATTATGCAAATACCTCTAACTTGCTAAATTTTCACTTGCAGATATTGTAAACGCACAAACTGATATTATTTGTTACATGTTTGGAAATACCAGGAACACTGAAATATTATTGAACTATTACCGTACATTTTTACCACTACTACCATGAAGAGCCAGTTAAGGATAATAGTTAAGGATAATTTATTATAATGTAATGCACAGCTATGTCACTTGTCATTTAAACGCTGGAAAAACATACTAGCATTACTATTATAATTTTGAAGTAACAAACAATTGGCTGGAAAGAGTTTCCAAGAAATACTAAGTGTTAAATCATTAAAATATGATTTATTTCTGTAATATTTCAACAATGGTGCCCTAGAAATGTCCACCTATTGACTATCATTTTCTTTAAAGCTCTTTTAAAAACCTCACATGTGTTATATGGGAACTTGAAAAGGACAAAAATGTAGACTTATAGTTATAGTCATTAAGTGCACATTTACTTAATGGTAATAATAGGTTAGATTAGAGTATTATGCTGTACACAAGTGTAGGTCTATGGTTAGCCTTCGAGATCCTTTCTTGATCAAATGAGTGTGCCAAATGTGCATGATGACAGCCTGGAAGGATTCATGACAATGTAACCATGATTTTGAATAAAGTTATCACTCAATCTACTTGACCCATGTTCGTTAATTTTCACTCATTTCACGTCCATCTGTATTTGGTCTGCAGTTTTTCTTAATCCTCTTTGAGTTGGCAAGCTAGCCATGATTCCATTCCTCTATTCCTGTTTAATTTACTTAGCGATACCTAGTTCCTTCCCGCAGCACATCTGCACCAAAACCCTGGTTGTTGTGCCCTGGTTGACATAGCGATAGCGGTCATATGGGACAGAGCTAATATAAGGGAAATGGAGGTTCGGCTGGCAGTATCTGTTATGTCCCATGTGCAAACCCAGGTAAACATCCTCTATGTGCACAGCTTTGACAAGCTTGGCCACTTTGGTTGGCATAATAATGATGTCCATGGAAAATCTATGGCCCAACCCAAAGGCACAGGGTAGGCCTCGACAGGTAGAAAAAAAAATATCCTGGCATTCTTTATCACAAGCCCTGAGGTGAAATTATTATGAATGACTGTTTTCACCTGTCAGTTCTGTGAGTGGGGTAGCATAATTATTATTACACCTTTGCTGACATCACTTATTCTACAGTAAGAAAAGCAAAAGAAATATCTGCACTCTCTGTTTCCCACTCTATCCATGGTTCACTACCGTAACTCTTTGTTTCCCACTTTGTTGCGTCACTCTATCCATGGTTCACGGAGCTGCTTGTGAACGATCTCAGGAAAATCAAGGGCATCCTTCTCCAAAAAAGAAATGTAATGTAATGTTTTCCAAAGTGTGTCACCTGGCCTAGAGTGATCACTGATGATATGAATGAATATTAATGAAAGGTACAGTCCGCAATTCTAATCCCATACCATTTTTGTCAAATTTAGCAATGGCTCCTTATGGTCCTCTAGCTGTGCGTACAGTGTTTGAGCTCAAACTGAGTCTTGTGTTCGTACACAGTCCTGACTCTGTCATTGGGAAACAAACATAGGACCTAGGACCGATCCATAAGCAATCCCAGCCAATCAACACGGTACTTCAGGAGCACGCAAGGGAGAGGTGTCGTTTGATTGACAGATGAGCTGAAATATCAATAAACTCTTGTGAAACCGAACCCGAATCACAGACTGTATCTTTAAATAAAAAACGATAGTATTCACAAAAGACTGGTTTGGAGGTCCCTGAGAAATTATCAATCAAAACAGTTAAAACATACATAAAGCACATTTCATAGAAGTGTCCCACTAAACATTTATTTCAAAAACATGAAATATACATGAAAGTGCAGATGCACTTGAGACCCTTTCTGCTCCACATTCAGTTGCCATAGAACAGGCCCCTGAGGGGAAAAGTGCCTTTAGGGTTCTGCATCTTTCCACGTTACCATAGCACAGTCTGACAAGTGAAGTGGAAAGAGAGCTGTATCAATATAATACATTTCAGCTTTTCCACACTGCTCTTTAATTAAGAGTGTCTGAAGGACTTGCCTCTTTGGAACTCTAACCGTGTTCCATGGCTTTCTCATAACCACAATCATCTATTCATTTATTCAGTGTTAAAGTTTTCAAAGCAGCAAGACACATTGTTTTTATGCAACAGTTCAAATCAGTGATGTAATATCTAAAAAAAAAACACTGCTGTTGTAAATGACTGAGGAACCATTGGGGCCAATCCACAAGCTAGGGAATACCCCCAAGCTCTTTTACCTGTTTGGTTTGCGCTTCTTGCCACCTTCAAGGCTATTATGATTTGTTTTCATTAATATAATATTACATCATATTCTGAAACATATTCGGAAATCTTAACCACACAAGTAGTCAAAAAATGCAAGGTGTAATATTTAAAAAAAAAAAAATCTGCATGTAAATGTTAGAAAGTATTAATGCAGTGGAAGTAATAATGGACTTTACATACTGCAAATGCCAAACAATACTAAAGTAGGAGTATACAGTATATGCTGTCAATATTAATACAGTGTTTCTGCACTCAAAGACCTTAGGCAGGACTATATGGGTGAAAAGGGTAAGATCAATGCTCAGGGAAAGTTTCAAAGTCAGTTTTGTTGATTGAGCCAATGTCCATGAAACTACAAGCCATATGTATATAAAAGCACATGCTCAGACATGTCCAGGTATACTGGAGTCTTTAAATAGTGAGAATGACCGTTTTAGTGGCCTGATGGGAGTGGCTGATAGTCGCTTGGGGCCTTCCCATTCTCCCAGTGGCCCACAGCATTGTCTTCATCCTCCCAGTCTGGGAATGGAGGGGCTTGGAATCTCCCTTCCGCTCCCTGCATGTTTTCAGAGGCTAAGGCTGCCAGAGTGGCGATGCGCTCCTCCTTCAGCTCTGCCTTGTATATCATCTCATGCTCCAGCTTGAGCTCCTGGTAGGAGCGGGAGAAGCGGTGGAAGATGGAGGTGGCCGGGAAGGCCATGATGAGGATACCGCTGAGGATGCTGCTGAACGCCACCACCTGGCCGGGGAGACTGTTGGGCACCATGTCGCCGTAGCCCACGGTTGTCATGGAGATGATGGCCCACCAGTAGGCGGCGGGGATGCTGGTGAAGCCCTGGGCGCCCATGCCGGCTGTGGAAGTGGTGGGCGCTGAGCCCAGCTCACTTTCGGCCAGGTGCACCAGTGGCGAGAAGAATACCACGGCCACGCACAGAAAAAGCAGCAGCAGGCCGAACTCGCGCATGCTACGCTGTATGGTCAGGCCCAGTGTCTGCAGGCCCAGGGAGTGGCGCGCCAGACGCATTACATAAAGGATGCGCAGGGCGCGCAGCATGCGCAGGATGAGGCTCAGCTTGTCCAGATAACCTCGGCCGCTCGTGCTGCCACTGGTGGCTTCGTCCTCCAATGGGTCGTTGTCGTCGACCATCAGAGAGATGTAGTACGGAAGGATGGCCACCACGTCGATTATGTTGAGTGGCCCGCGGGCAAAGGCCAGCTTGCTGCGTGCTTGGATGAAGCGAAGCACAAACTCCAGAGAGAACCAGACCACACAGATGGTCTCTATTATAAACATGAGCTGACACTTCTGAAAACACTCACCCTATGCAAGAGAAAGAAAAACAGGGTTATATTAAAAACATGAAGGACATGAACAGCATACAGTAGAGCCTGTTATGACTAAAATGTGCTTCTCAATGAAGCACCTATAACTACATGATTTCGAGTATCATTTCAATTAGCGTGTAAATTGTACAGTGTTGTCAAGTCGAAAACGCTGTAGTATACTGTAAAAAACCTTGACTTTCTGAATATCACTGACACGTATTTGAGCCAGAGCAGTGTGATGAATAAACTCCTGCTTCCCTCACCCTTCTCTCCTCCTCTCTGAGGTCTGGCATGGAGGTTATGCACAGGCTGATGACTGTCACAGCAATCATCACCACTGACAAGAGGGCGAAGGCCTTCCCCAGCCAGCCCGACTCAGGGTTTTCCACCATGTCCCTCAGCATGCTCATCACCCTCTGGCACCCCCTCTCTGCCTGCAGGGGGCGCTGTAAGAGGGCCAACCTGCGCTGCCGCAGCTCCTCGTCCCGTCGCTTTCTCTCGGCCACCTCCTCGACGTGGGTCATCATGCTGCGCCGGCAGCAGCGCTCCATGTGGCACGGGTCCACGCCCCAGTAGTTGAGCTCGTCCCAGAGTGACACGGCGCAGGCCTCCCGCAGCAGCCGCAGCTTCCCTGCCGCCAGGAAGTTGAGAATGACGCGGAACGCCGCCGAGCTGCGGTCGAAGAAGTACTCGTGCCGCACCTCGTCATAGTCGTCGCACAGGCGGCAGATGTCATTGTGGCTGCTGCAGAAGCGCAGCTGGCCCAGGCGTGTCAGGGGGAACTCCTCCAGCGTGCTCCAGGGGAAGGTGTAGCGGTCGCCCCCCACGTTAATGAGGGCCAGCTGGGCATGGTCTACCTTGGCGGAGGCCTCAGGCTCTCGGAGGAACTGAGCCCGCTTGTAGTAGACCCCTTTAATGGTCTCTGTCTCTGGGATCTCGGTGAAGAAGCGGTCGAGGCTGCTGTTGTCTGTGCTGACTGAGAGGTTGCTGAAGTCACGGTTGGCATTGCTGATAATGGGCATGGTGCTGGTGGTCGAATGACCGCGTCTGTGTTCTCAGTCAGATGAGATCTATGCTGGACTAGGAGACCAAGACCGGATTAAAGTATTAACACTAACATTTTACAGATTCTTCCTACCAAAAGCCATATTTATCATATAGACACAGCATCATTGTGAAATGAAAGATACACTATACCAGAGCACTAACACAATCAGGTGTGGGTGTGCACAGAGACATTAACCAAGAGGGTAAATGAAGGCTAAGTAAAGAAAAAAAGATTGATCCTATGAGGATTCAATTGTGTAGAACCTAAAAGAACTCTTAAATAATATTTTTTAGTTGTGGCTAAAAAAATACTGACACATTTTGCCATACAATAAATGCAAATACACACCACGAATGCAGCACAGACCGACATCACTGAAAGTCAGATGTTGAAAGATACAATAACAGAAGTACCTTGAGAGTTTTGTGATGTTTCTCAAGCAGTATGTTAACTAAGGAAGTTCGTACCACAGAGAGGCAGATAACCTTCTGAACACGTGTGTCAATACATGCATTCGCCTACAACTAAAAAACATTAAAATATCCACATCATTGTAGCAAAAAAAAACATATCGTAGTAGACACAGAAAACAACAAACACAATTGCCAAGAACTAAACCTCCTTCCCTCTATAACTCAGGTGTTTATGATTATTATGCAATTACAGTAATTATATCACTCAGATCATTATATGACATAATGGTCTTTCAATCCAATGTGCAATATCCACTTTTTGCTTTCAAAAACGAAGATGGTTATACAATGATTATCTTATTCTTATGCCATGATGCCAGCTTTAACACTACTCCTGTCCATTCAAATTCTCAGTTTCGAGCCTTGGTTTATTTTCTGGCCATGCAAACGGAATAAATTCATTATAAACAACAGGATAGAGCACGCAGAAAAAAATCTACCTGCAGAACTGCAACTGATTTATATATTTCACATTTCAGGTTTTAACCACAAGTACATATTGCACCATAAAATTAAACATTGAACACATATCAACAACATAGGCAAACCAGTCTTTTTTCTATTACATCACTAACCCACTAAATTATATACCTTTAGCCTATTTATGTAGGGCTGTGTTTGTTTGTAAATAGTGTTTGTCACATACTCAATTTCATTTTGTGGGTAGGCTATGTGGTCATGTGAAGAACTGATAAATAGACAACTGTCGTCCACACTACACTTTTGTTCCGGGGTGGGAAACAGCACGTTAAAGGCTTTCAATGTCAGATGTCGCTTAATATTTTGCCTAAACTGAACAGTTAGAAAGCCTTTTGTTTAGTTTACTACATGCCACCCTGTTGTTTGTTAGCTATTTGGCTCGATAGTTTTAGAAGATATTCAAGAATGTGTCAGACTCATAGAAAACAGATTTTCTATTTAGTGCAAAAGTGAAGTTGTTGCCTCCTTAAATAGTAAGTTTCTACGTGTGCAAATTCAAAGTAACACTGAACAAACGGATTGTCCTGGCCAATATATATCTCCCATATATTACAATGTACATAGAATAATGGCTTAACTTTTGTCCTTAAAATGTCGGACTGTGAGACCAATTAACAGGATATTTTCTCAACACATCTACATAAATTCAATCTGGGTGAAACTAAATGAGCAGAGATAGAAACGATTGTGTAATGGATATTTCAGTACTTACGGGTCAGACGCTGTTAAGCATAGCCAGAACCGTTCAGAAGTAGCCTACCTTATTCAGCAAATCACAGATGAATATCCCTTGGAGATGAGCAACATCTCAGAGACGGGAGATGCAAGGTAATCCCGAATCAAGAGATGTGTGACTTACCTGAATGCTTTTAGGAAACACTCCTTCAGTTTCGATGGGGGAGGCAGGTTAACGCACCAACTGTATTTGAACCTGTTGTTCTATTTTATGAAACTGTGCCACGTAGTCTACATGGTGATCAAAACTAATCTGACTCTCTCATCAACATCCACTAAGTTATTGGTTCTCCCTGCCCGGGTTCAGAGAGAGGAACACATCCGCGCATTCCGAATGGCCAGGGATAAAACCGATTATCCAACGGTGTCCTCCAAAAACCCACCACTGTGTCATCTGGAGGGTTGTGTGTGTGTGTGTGTGTGTGTGTGTGTGTGTGTGTGTGTGTGTGTGTGATTGCGTGGTGTGTATGCGCGCGCGCGTAACAGTGATAAAACAGAGAGACACAGAGTGTGATCAGTAAGATTATGCACACATATTTTACTGCATTTAAATATGAATCATAGCCTAAAGTTACATGACGAAATTGTCATTTATCAGGGAATTTCTTTATGGCGCAATCACCATACAACTTCATATTCCAGATAATTCAATTCAATAAATCAATTGGTAACAATATCAAAACGTTAAAAAGACAACAAATGTTTACACCGTTCGTAATGACTGTGTGCCTATTTGACTATGCATCCTTATGCCACATGTTTCACAAGTATACTGAAGTGTTGAACAATGGCAACAGATGCATACTATGTTTTGTAATAGTTGAATGGTAATCACTTCACTCCTGATCCTGTGCCTGATTCATGTCAGCCAGGGATTACGAGTAATCTCTCAGACGGATGATGATATCTGAACAGCTTGGTCCTGGGTAGTAACCAGTCTTTCAAGTCACCATTGCTGGATAGCATCCATGAAGCTCAACTGACAGTGTGAACTTCATTCTTTAACAAGCCCAGTTTGCTGTAGGTGATGATGAGTGCTGGTTTTCCTCCAGTTCCCTCCAGTCCACATTTTCAAAAGGTAACGGTGTGGGCATAGGGTAGATTAGGCATAGATCATTTCAGAAAACTGTGAAAAAGAACTGGCCTCTCTGTTTACTGTGAAGCAAACATGTACTTTAACATTCAATGGAAGCTGGAGCCTATCACTTTTTAATGGCTGTTTTTCATGTTAAAACCTCCTTGACATCCTCTGGCCTATTTTTACGCGACTTGGGTTACCTGTAATGGGATGTGGCAGCCACACATCAGAAAACTTGAGAATGTTCTCAGCTAGAGTGCTTTGCTTACACCTCCCATCTAGGCCATCCTTTGCCCACCCCCAGTCCTCTCTGGTTTCAAGAACAAAGCCACAGAAAGTCCTTGTGAGGATGAAAGATACCCATCAACTAAAATTACAAAACACATTTCCATTCTTCTGCCTTACATGCATGGTGGCTGGAAAGGTCAAAGGATGAGATGTAATTTAAACCCCAAACAGTTAATAAAGTGAATAATAAACAGTACACCACCATTGTGTAGAGAGAAGTGAAGAAGAAGAGATGGTGAACTGTTAGAGTAGAGATGATGAACTGTTTGGACTGCTTGTTTGAAAAGAGAAATGACCTTAGTGGGTGAAAATTAAATTCATGACTCACTTATAATGTAATGCATTTCCCTTCCTTTACTGTGAGAAATATATGCCACCCATCAAACAATGTTTGTAGAACAATTATGCCATTCTCTATATCCCAGGTCTGCGAGTTGTAATTTAATCTATCAGTATTGGCATCCCTGGTCAAGGGTGCTGTCAGTCTTTAATCAATTTCAAAGTCTAATCAATGGTGTGGATGGCATTTTCTTATCTGGGTTTCCTCAAGTGTTCTGTTAATATTGTATGAGTTCAACACATCCTGTGCAGCTAATTTTCCACGGAAACAAGATAGGATCAATACGAGGAGAATAAGGAGAAAGGTGGTGAGATAAATATTTTTGTCCCATTATTGAAAGAGAAATGGAAATTGACAGTGCTTTCACCCCCTACCAATCTTCCCCAACAAATGTAAATGGAAGACGCTTAACAGTTGAAAGTGGTTTTTAAATCAATCTTACTTTCAAGTCAAGCAACCTAAAATAAGTTCAAGAAATGGATAGGAAGAATGTTAATTAAGCATATATTTAAAATATGAGTGAGATGTTGTCTGGGAAGCAGTTTCACAGATTAGATTGTTGATTTAAACCTACTTGCCAATTCTGGGAGCAATTGGATTGATTATATACATGTCTTGTTTGCAAAAGAAGTTGGCTAGATTGGTCTAAAATTCTCTGGAGAAAGCAGCTTTTGGTTGTAAAGGCTATTCCACCAGCCATATGGGTCTTGTTTGAGAAAACATATCCTGTCTGGTGTGGTGCAGGATCTGTGAATGTGCAAGAAAAAAAGAAGAAAGACTCAGTCCTATGACAATCTACTATCCTGATAGAAAGATATAATGTAATAATAATAATACATAATAGCTGCCTGCCTCTATGGGATTGGGAAAGAACACTGCAGTACTGGTGTATTTTATTACTTATTTATTACAAAAATATGCTTTTACAGTTTCGACTGGTGAGTTCTTGACAGCCAACCACTGTTACATAAACACATCATTCAATACTGGTTCACACGCAGCATGCCTCCCAAATAGTTTCAGCACAGTGACTATCAATGATCAATGTTGCATCTGATGTATCAATGATGTGCTTTTATAAAACCTATTGACTTGAACATGCTTAATGTTTTCTCCAATAATGACTATGTCTCCATCTGTTGGTGGAATTTAGGCCATTGATGTCGTTCAGCTTGCAGGCCTGTGTGACCCAGACAGTACACTTGGTACCACCACTGTGATCTCGCCCAGTGTCACAGAACTGGTTTAGCCAGAGGGTCGAGCTTAGAGGGTAACCTTCAGCCAGTTAGAATCAACTGTTCTGGTGACAAAAGGTTTGTTTCACTTAGGCTGCATTCAATAATGCATCAGTGTGGCCAATCAATTCAGCTTTTGGTTACTGTGGTCATCGGTCTGGAGTTGTTTGCAAAAGCCAAAACTGAGCACCATGAAACAAGATGTCTGTGGCTAGTTTTGTACTTACTGGGCTGAAGAAGCTAGCATTACCCATTAAATGAATGGATGTGGAACTTGATGTGCACTCTCTCCAGGTCTTGTACCTCCATGGTTTCAGGCGATAGATACAGGTTCAAAGATGAGCAATCTTACAGACAACCACAGCAGCAAAGGCCTTGCAATTATTATTGAATGTTTAACATCTCCCTAATTCACCATTGCATGACAGATTGTGAAATGGCCAAAGGCATTTAGACAAAATGAGATGTTGAACAATCCACCAGCTGTTTCATCAGCTAATGGTCTTCATCACACTGTGTGTTTTGAGAGAAATTCCATGATAATTTAATGGTTTGTTACTTTGTATAGATTGATTCCATTAGATATTTGTATAGGTTTCCATGGAAATCGTTTATTGTATCAAGGACCAGAGTTCAGTACCAGGTCCATTGCAACCATTAAACTAACCATTATAATCACGAAAATGATTACAATGTTGTGATGGTTTCTATTTCTAGAATCCCTTACCATACCATTTGTATGCCTTTTTGTGTCACGCGCGTAAACGGTGTGGAATGTATGCGTCACACAAAACGTGATGCGTAAGGGCATTGCGTTTCGCGGAAGTTGAACAGTTGTTATCATTTTAGCCTGAGAGGAAGCTGTGTCTTTGCCTACTTCTAAACCTAAACACAAAGGTAACTTAAACATGTCGACCGATTTTGACATGTGGTACTTGTTTATTTGTGTTTTTTAATCTCGGTATGATTTGGTGATAGCGTCACAGCAGATAGCTATCCGTCTGAATAATCTAATGTTTCATAACGTTATGCTCTTCCGGGTAGTTAACATTTGATAGCTTGGTATGATTAAGCAAATCATCAACGTCGTCATGTAGGAACGTCCTTAGTTTATTAACTGTTACCAAAGCTTTATGATTAGCTAGTCTGTTGTATTGTTAGATTTGCTGATAGCTTTGAACATTATTAGCAATCTGGATAGATAGTTGACTGCCATGGATAAGAATAGCTAAGCAAAGCTAGCAGGGCTACAGTGTTCAAATTGTAACTGGTGCAACTGAGCTAAAGTTATGTCGATGAAGTGTAATTTCCAAGTTAAAATATAATTCATAATATAATGTTTTCCGTTGTAATTTAAACTAGGGGTGATGACGTGAATTTTGAAATGGATAGTTAATGTCAGGTGGCACACACTGCCGTACACAGTCCAGCTAGTTAGCCAGCTAGGTGATCCCCCATGCTGACCACGGAAGTGACCGAAACATTCACTAGTTTAAGTTGTGTGAAGCTCTGCTTTGTGCTTTGGGTCTCCTGACTGTCTTAGTGTTCGCTAAAACTGAAGGTGTAGAAGTCGGGTGGCCATCAAGAGGCAGCAACACATTTTGACGTGAAGCGGTATTACGTGACGTTATCCTGTTTGCCCTGTTTTGTGTGTGTGTGTGTGTGTGTGTGTGTGTGTGTGTGTGTGTGTGTGTGTGTGTGTGTGTCATGACTGGGAATAGCCTGTTAACCGCATGATGTCAATGTTACCCTTTTCTGGTATACTTTAAAACACTTTGATTTTGTTTCCGATGTTTGTTCTTAGACAGAGACGACACACAGTACATTATGCTTGGGGGTGGATTCAAAGCGGAGAGACTTCGAGTAAATCTCCGACTCGTCATTAATCGCCTTAAACTTCTGGAGAAAAAGAAAAGTGAGTTACATTGTCACGCCATGTAATTCATTGATTGAATACAGTGCTTATTTGTGGCCGTGTTGAGTATCCTCATTCATACATTTAAAATGTCCTCCACAGCCGAATTGGCCCAGAAAGCTCGGAAAGAGATTGCAGACTACTTGTCTTCAGGCAAAGATGAGAGAGCCCGAATCCGTGTAGAGCACATAATCAGAGAGGACTACCTGGTGGAGGCTATGGAGATCTTGGAGCTGTACTGTGATCTACTGTTAGCCCGCTTTGGCCTCATTCAGTCAATGAAGTAAGTTGGCCACAGCAGATAATCCATGAGCATGTCCATTGTGTATGGTAGTCTGCTATGAAACATCAGGGTTTGATTCGGTCAATCTCTCCCACCTCAGAGAGCTGGACCCTGGCCTTCAGGAGGCCGTATCCACACTCATCTGGGCCGCTCCTCGACTGCAGTCAGAAGTCTCAGAGCTCAAAATTGTGAGTACAGACAACAGTTTTAATTATTCAGATGGGCTTAAATACAAATGTAAATATATAAGTGATTATGTGTTATACTTTCTAAATGTAGGATATGTTTATGGTGCTATTCAAATGGTACAATTTTTTTTATAATTCAGGTGTCTGACCAGCTATGTGCGAAATACAGTAAAGAGTATGGTAAGCTCTGCAGAAACAATCAGATTGGGACAGTCAATGACCGGGTAAGAGAAGTAGGCTTGGTAATATGTTTTTTTATTTGATTTAATGTCGGTGGTGGTGGTGGTGAAATGAACGCTCAGTATCTCTTCTCTTGACTTTCTTCTGAAGCTTATGCACAAACTGAGTGTCGAGGCCCCACCAAAGATCCTTGTGGAGCGCTACCTCATAGAGATTGCCAAGAACTACAATGTCCCTTATGAGCCTGATGCCATGGTCAGGGTGAGGACCAGTTTCTTCTCATTATATTCAGTGGAAGGTTTGGGTTGCCGTTTTGCTAAGATTAATTTTCTCAAATCTACTAGTTCCTCTTTAGATATCACTAATAAATTGACCATTTTTAAGATTTAGAAAAAACTAGGGCTGCTTGTTTATCCTCTGTCTTCCTATTATCCACTTCCATGCAGCCGGAGGTCACACCAGGGGAGGAGGCTGACCTTATTGACGTTGACAGTGATTTCAAAAAGGGTGGCGGAGGAGGAGGAGGAGGAGGAGGAGGAGGAGGTGGTGGCGGATTCACAGTGCCCTCCGCTGCTATGCCCATGCCAATGCAAATGCCCATGCCGATGCCCATGCCCGGCGCGTTCAACTACCCACCTCCCAAAGGAGCTGTAAGATTTGCTTGTTTGTTTGTTTGTGATGCCATGTTGCACACACCACCTAATACAATGAGGTTTGTTGTATTTGGGAGTTCTTATATTTCCATCTTCTCCCATAGGATGCCTTCAATGGTCCTGTTGGTGCTTATGATGGCTTTAGCAACTTCCAGCCACCAGGGAGAGGGGGGCAGCCCCCCCAGCTGCCCAGCTGCCCCCCCACCTACGAGTCTGTAAGTGAACGAGTTCCCCAACCCTCCCCAGTCCACCCACCAGATGGAGACCACCATTTCAACTCTCAGGGAAGACCAGTTCATGTTCCCTGAAACCTTGATTTCTTACTTTTTTTGCCATCAATTCTGATCCTACATCTCGGTGAATGCTTTTGGAATCTGTTTTTCTCTTGGTGGAAGAAGTACTTGGGTAGCTGCCATGCAATGACTAATAGCATAGATACAGAAAGTACAACTTTAGAGTGCATATAGCGGGGTTAGTGTGTGGCTGTAGTAAAAGCATGACAGGATGGTAGTATTGCTTTTTTTATCCTGTACTGACCCTTTAGTTAGATGAACACTACCAACTAACCACTCTTCTCATTGGCAGACCATTGATAAACAATTGGCTTGCCACTGCAAGCCTTAGTTAGCCTGTGAGAAGAACATCCACTGTTTCAACTTCACTCCTGACATTGCCCAACAGGCTGCTCTACATTGCACTGAACTAACCAACCAACCAACCAACCAACAAATGCCCTGTTTGTCAAACTCACTTACTCATCTGTCTTGTGTGTATTTCTCATATGGTGATTTGAGTATAAGATCACTTATAAATTCCTGTGCTTACCTGTATGTGTTTCTCTTAAGATTGATGAATTCTCTATCAAACCCTATGATCCATCCCAGGCTCCAGGTCAGTGAATTTCAATTTTCGTTTTGGTTTTATAACTGAGTTAACTAATGATGGTTAGGACTGCAGTGGGGTAGAAATTTAGTTTTTCAAGTATTGAAGGTCAGCCGAACAGAAGGTTACAATGGCGTGATGTGCTTGCTACATGTTATATGTGTATGCTCAGTAAGGAGGTCTGGGTGTTTTTAGAATTGTTTTGTCGGTTGCCTGTAAAGAGAAAAATAATTGTGGGTGCTGTGGATGTCATCTTTTTCAAATCAGATAGGGGAAAAAATGTTAGTTAACGGGATATGTGTAGACAAGACCACAAGCTACATGAGGATGGCAGCACTCTCAGATAAGGGGAAAAAAGCTGTTATGATGGTAATGGCAGTGACAGGCTCAACACCGCAGACACACCTCGTACTACTTCAGTATGGAGGGTACTGTTGCAGCCCTTATGGTGCTACAAGCCACAGGTTGTTGTGGTAGGCACCACAATTCAATGTTGACGCAGTTTATGCGCTGCCATACTTCTCTTTAGCTAAGACTTGCAAAAAGTCTGTGTCACAACATCTGTTTCAACTGGTGATGTCAAACTGGTATCCTTTGTAGTACCATCATACAACATCTTAACTTGACAGCTAAATATTGTGATTTTGGGCTATTTTTTCCCAGTTGATCTCTAGAATACACACTTGTGTAGTGTGCACAAATATTTGGTTGTGTCTTATAAAACAGATCTTGCTGAATTACAAATAAAAATTGCGTATTGACTTTATTATTACTCTTTGTGTGATTCTATCATCTTTGCTGGTGTATTTGTTGGGCACTGTAGAAAAGGACTCCTATGAAAAGGTTATGTAACTGCTCTGTCATTATTTCCCCATTTCTCCTGACCTTTCTGCAGGCCCGAGCGCCTCTGGTCAGATCTACGACAACAACGCCCTCCCGGAGCTGCCCTCTGTCCCTGACACGCTCCCAGCCGGCTCCCTTGGCGGGCACACCGCCGCCTCAGACGACATCGACTTCGATGACCTGACCCGTCGCTTTGAGGAGCTGAAGAAGAAGACCTAAATGCCAGGTCCCTGCGTGTCTCTGCATCTCTGATCGAAGTCAGCGCACTCATCAAGACAAACAAACAAACAAACAAAACAAAAAGCTTTCGAAAACCTTCATCTGTGGCTCCCGCTGTTCCTCACTGCTTTCTAACCACAGGTCTGAAGGTAAACGCACCTCATCCAAGCCCTCTTTGGGGTCGTTCCAGTGTACTTCTGGTGGAGGTTCATATGTCTTCTCTCTTTTGAAATGCAAATTCAAAGCTTAGACTGACCAAGAATACTTAAATTGTCAAGAAATAAATTGTATATCTGCAACTACACTTTATACTTAAACAGACCCTTTGTAAGTAAGTATATATAAACTGTTTTTACAGGAGCACTTTGAACGTATTGTATGGCCTTTCTGACATAAATGTTGTGCGTCTGTAATTTAGATAACGCAGCATGCATGGATATCCTCATGTTGCCATCTCCTCTAAGAATATAGTGAATGTTTTCCTACATGGGCTCAAAGTAGTGTTTAACACGCAGATATCTAATGCCACCAGAATTATGTTAATGTTCCAAATTTTCTTTCTTGAATGGCAAGTAGGCCAATGCGTTTGTATGTCACACCCCAAGGTTACATAAAGGCTTTTCCTTTCAACATCAGACAAGAAAAACCTGTTTGACTGGTCTTATAAAAACAGGTATACAGGTGGAGAGGTGGTTACAAGCTGGAGTGAAACTATCATTAGAAAAGAGGGATAAAGGGCAATCATAGGAGTCTGAGTGCAGAGGGAATCGGCTTGGAAAAATGTATGACGTAGAATTACATCACTGAATACATATACGTGAATACATCAGAGGTCTAGGTGTAGTGAGGTCTTTTTGGGTTGCTTTCCATATTGTTGATTTGAAGGAAGCCAAGCTTTGCTTTCTATTTAATGTACTCCATGTTTGAAACTTTCAGTGTATTTCAGAATATTGGTTGCTGCTCAATGGTGATGGTGAAATTTGATTGTTATATTGTATAAAAAGTCGCCATGTAACATGTTTGATTTTAATCCCCGTTTACACATTGTCTGAATTCTTAATGGCTGGCAAAGTTGTCACAATATCCAAAGCAACAGAAAATTATAGATTACTGTCTACTTCTGTAAGTTTCTTGAAAATGAGTGCCATGCTTCTCCACTCACAAAGCTCAATAGTGAGACAGACAATGGGTTTTATGTCAAACTGACTGGATTATTTATTTCTTAGAACACAGAGTTTTTTTTTTGTATTGTGTATCTCCTTTGTGAGTGTGCTACACACACGCTTAGCTCCAAGCCTGTGTTTAAATGGACCTCCCTGTGTGTGTTTGTCCATCTCGTCAGCAAGCATATCTATCTTCCTTGATTTGATAGATGTGACGACAGTGCTTGTGAATTTTATCAGGCTTTTCTTCCTAAAGCGCTCCAAACAGAGTGGGACTGCAGATCTGGGTGGAGCTTGTGGTCTCCGGAAAATATGAAATACGGGGTTATACCTGAAACCGGTTGAACCAAACCACGATTTTGCAGTCCTACTTCCAGATGGTGCTTTATGAATATTAAACCAGGCCAAGAGTTTGCCTTAGTTTCCATCTTTCATCAGTGGCCTTGCTATTTCCATTCAATTTGTAGTGACAAATTACTTGTCCAGTGGTGCGATAAAGTTTAAATACACCATGAAGCATCATCCCTACTGAAACCTTTTCTTTTTGCAGAGTACTCTCTTTTTTGTGGGAGAGACTGGGTAAAATCAGAGAAAGCGCAAGGTGACAAGATTTTTGTTCTCACTCACTGTGTAATCTAGCCCTTTGTACAGCATATTGGAGATAATGTAGTTAAATCAGCCCTATTGCAATGTAAACTAACCCTTCCATGTGCTCACAAATGGATATAAAACACTATTGTATAGCAAACCTGCCCATTTGGTCTGAAATCATTTTATGAAGTCTTGTAGAAAGTGTAGGAATGGCTATATATGAGTTTTTGACCTCAGATTCATACTCTGTCATTTTCAGGAACCCTTCCTGTATCTAAAACAATGATTTAATAAAAATGTATTTCCAAGATAAAGCCTGAATCTTTTTCACAGTTTATGGTCAAAAATACTTTTTGAATATATACTCATTCCAGAAAGAGAGAACCACTCAAATACAGGTTTGAATGAGGTGAGGTACCAGCTGAATATTGCCAGTAGATGGCGAACTTGCATTAGTTTCATGGCTACTGTTGGTACACAACTACTAAAGTGAAAACTGAGTACCACGAACGTTGCATGCTTAAAGATAACTCAGATCTAGATCCTCTCATTTGGAACCACAGGGAGGAAAAATTGTGTAAAATATTTTCAACACAGAATATAATCATGGAGCAAAGTTGACACCTTGATAAAATATCCTCTTCAACCATCAGTCAGGCAGGATTCCATACTGCATGACATTATCTGTGATGTGAGTTATGAACATGCATAATTTAAAAATGTCCTCATGAATAACTGCTCTGTTGGCATAACTTCCTATTCCCATGTAGCAGAGAGAGGACATGAATCCCTTGATGATTTAAAAAAAAAAATACTTCACAGGGAAGGTGCATCTTAACCTTAGTTTCAAAGGGTCATGTGCCAAAGTGTCAAAGGAACTTTGATTCTATGCATTTGCTAGAATCAAATTAGATAAGGTTTTTACCATTATTAAATTCTCAAACATGGAGGACATGATTCCAATATTAACAGAGCCACAGACTTCCGTTTCTTCATTTCTAGAAAAGTAGTATAGTAGTATCATACTCTGTTTAACTATTGAACAAAATACTGATGAAGGAAGGTGCCTGCTAGAAAACCCCAATGAAATGCTCACACAGGCAGCATTGTTGTTGTATCCTCCTGTTCAAATTCTATGGTTCGGCAGGTATGATGATGTGTTTATTCCTTGTGGGCTACAGACAGCATATGTTGCACTGTGGAGGAGGGCCTTCATGGACCCCGGGTACATGTGGCATATGTTGTACTGTGAAGTAGGGCTGAACGATTCATTGCATTTGCGATTAAATCGCGATATGATAAAACGTGATTTTTTTTTTTTGTAAGATGCTACATTTTGCACACAGTACTGTTTAAAGCAGCGTAGCAGATCCGTTGTTAATCGGTAAACGAGATGCTAGTGGCTCAAAATCTGTTCAAATGTGCTTACTTGACACTACGACAAACTAGTTAGTCAACAACTGTCCTAACATAGTCAACCATCAAGCAAGTGCAACACAAGACAAAGCAAGACGGCAAATAAGCTACTGACTAGGTCAGCAGACAGTTAAAACCCGGGTGGATTCAGGCAAACCTACATAACGCAGTCATTTGCCTACAGACCCTGGTATGGCAATGGCACGGAGGCGATTCTCCATATTAAAAGTCATTATAGCGCCCCAATTTTTTTAAGGCAGTTATTTTAAGGTAAAACTGCTTATCCTGACCCTAACCCTGAAGTACAATTACTGCATAATGCCACTACTGCATAATGTGTGTTGTTGTATTCTGCTGCGTAGGATGGCTGGGTGGTTGTTATGTTGGTTTGGTTAGGGTAGGTTGCTGGCTATGAGTACTTGCATGTGGATTGGCCCCTGTAGGAAGTCCCCAAGCATCAGGACTTTAAAAGCGACAGGCCCAAGGAGATGACCCACTGAATGGACAGCTCCTTCCCGACAAAGCCATACAGCAGGGTGAAGAAGCTGGACAATCCGCTGATGGAGAACAGCAGGAACCAGCAAATGTACCCACTTATATACACAGGTTGAACATTTATTTTTGCAATTCTGGGTTTACAGACCTTATTTTCATTCACTTTCATAGTCAATCTTTGGCCATTTACTGCAGGACAATAATTTCAATGTATTGGTCGTGCTTGGTTGGACACATCATCACTGCAGACAAAAGGTTCAGTGAGAATAGACCCCACCTTTTTTACGCTCTGATGCCCCTATGTGCAGGATGTCATAAAAAGGAATGGCCTTTTGACATTTGTCAGATTTCTTTTGAAAGAAATTAGATTTAATGGAACCCTACCACAAAAGTGAGAAATGGTCTCTCAGTGCAAGTAAGTACATTATGAGTCACCAAAAGAAAATGCTGCTGCCCTTCCCCTCACCACCAGTTGTGTAAGTGTACGTAGTGCTTTTATACCTGCAATGCCAGAGAAATACTTCTTATGTAAGTGCAGGGCTAGACTGAAGACAAAAAATTTGGCCCAGGCAACCCACCATCATCCGTACACCACCCTTGCGGTCTCCTTAAATATGCGTACCTATTGCACTATTCCCCCAAACCACTTCAAAGTTGAGTAGTAAGTGTTGTGGGCCAGTCGCTCTTGACTCTGGGGATCACAGATGGCTGTGGAGAACACAATCTCCATACTCAAGCAGAAATACAAGTCATTGTCAAAGAAAGGGCTCTGCTAGAAGTAGAAATATCTTTGCAAGTTATTTAATGAAATTTAAATAAACAAGTGTGTATGTGCATGCTCAAAGGCCAGCAGCACAAGACATTTTTGGTGTAGGTAGACAGCTTTCCCAGAGATAACCAATGCCATATAGATCCTTAAGGTTAGCACCATAACTGGCTGAAAATAAACAACGGACAACTTTGTTTCCTGTTGTTGGAAGTGAAAGTATTTTTCCCCTGTAGGCTAGTCCATAAGCAGGAATTAATTTGACCACAGTGGAGCTATAGGTGTTGTGGGCCAGCCAGTCTAAGTACCAGGGCGCTTCACTCTTGAGCCCACGGCAGTATGCTTCTTACCTTGCTTCTTGTCTCTTTCTTCTTTTTCTCCTGAAGAAAAGTTTTTTTCTACTTTTTTTAAAAACAGTATATTATATTATATTAAAGAGCCTTTTTGTGCTTCTTTCACAAGAGAACCCTCAGCCCACTAATTCTATTCATATTATGATGATACGATTTAGACCCAGGTCCTTCTAGGTAATTCATAGCAACGTGAAAAGTAAAACGTGTAGTTTTCATATGAATAATGAAGTGGGCACCCACATAGATGATGTGATTGATGCGGACATACACACACACAGACTCGCTTTAAAAGCTAAAGACACTTGGCTTTAAACTTAACTTATACAGTACAACTGCTTCCAGAAGAGTTTTATGCCATAACCATCTTTGCTGAGCTTACTCAGAAATGCTTAATTTTATGTACAATATTTGTCAAAGTACTAATTCTAATGAGAATATTATTACTCTTATAACTGATGACTTATAGCTGAGGTTTTTGAACTGAGACGAAATCTCAAATTTGGTCTTTGTCTGTCAGTTCATCATTTTTTCTAGTGTATCCCCTTTGTTTAGATATTTAAATATGTCACAGAAAGTGTCTTGCATTGTAAATCACTTTGTCCAGGGTATTTAGGCTATTTTATCTATATTTGGAAAGATATAAATACATATACATGCAACCACATATTTACACAGTCCATAGGTAACAGTGGTCTCTTTTGATAGATGAACAACAGAGTGCACGACCATATACACATATCAGTATACTTTTAGCTTGTTAAATTATTATATTGATACCATGAGCCTATCAAAAGCAAGATACATATGGGTCATTGCCATAATTTTCATGAACTGTATGATCAAAAAACTAATTTTTGACATGTCATATAATGGGTTATTCAGGGTTGTCAGTCCCCTTCTTCCCATCAGGACGCTGTCTTCCCAGAGTACTGCTGTCGTCTCCTCTCTTGCTCTGAGGGAAAAGGATTTGAAGTCGCTTTCTAGTTCAGATCGGCTTACAAACAACCCAAAAGCTGCATTTTGAGAACACAACACATAAACACACACTACTCACTAACCCACATTCTTCTTGTGTTTCTCCTGTCCTGAACATGAGGCTATGTGAATGATAAAGTAGATGACAGTAATTGACTGAAACTGCTTAGTAAACATTACCTGCCAGTAGCATCTCCACCTCTTCAGTCTCCTCCACTGCCACTTGCCTCAGGATGAGAGCAAAGAAGATAGCCAGAGCTATCACCTGCAATATTAGCATAAGGATTAGCTTCATGGTGATCACTTTGAAATAATCTCACCAGCCTTTGAATACAGGAACACCAGGAATTATGATCATATTCCTCCTCATTTTAATTCCAAGAACCAAACTGCTGCATGAGCTGAATTGGAGATAGGTTGCAAGAACATTCAGGTATGACAAAATGTACTTCTGACATGAAAGGAGAAATTCTGACAATTCTCCACCTCCCAACCCTACCCTTCTTTGAGAGTAACATGGCTGTGATCATGTCAAGACATACTGTCAGTCTACTGTCCTCAGTCTACATGTTTGCTGAAGGACTTCTTTCATACCTTTAGCGGCTGCAGGACAAAGATGCTCTGGAAAAGCGACAGACCCAAGGAGATGACCCACTGAATGGACATCTCCTTCCCGTAGACAAAGCCATACAGCAGGGTGAAGAAGGTGGACACTCCGCTGATGGAGAACAGCAGGAACCAGCCCACAAATACAAACCACCAGGGGAGCCAATAAGTAGACTTCTTCTTCTGCACCACAAGCACTGGCCTGATGGAGCAGGACAAAGAAATTGGCTTACGTGGAGGAAAACAGTCAATCTTTACATAGTCTCCCCTGAGGAATTCTTTCAAAAGGTAGAACTAATTAAAGTAATAAATGCTGTTAAAGCACAACACAGATCGGACTCTGTGTGTGCCTGTGTGTGTGTGTATATATGTGTGTATGGGTTTTGAGGGGAGGTGGGTACCAACTGGTCTGACCTCTGTGTTGTGTGGCTCATGAAAACCATCTCTGCCTTCTTGAGCAGCAGTCCCACCATGCTCTTGACACAGTGGTATTCCTCCATGCAGGAGAAGGCCCCCTCTCCCACACGCTCCAGGGACTCGGACAGATGGGCCAGTGAGTACAGCACAAAATGGCTACACTGCGCCCAGTGAGGATCAGCCTCAGTCTCCCCTAAGGAACCAGGCCACACAGTACAACAGGGTAAGGACTTAAAAGTAAAAGAGTAAAAGTTACAATTCATATCTGTAAACAACCATTGTGTATTATAGCATGAGTAGTGTATTGGTTATGTCTGTGGATGGCGAACCTTGCATCATATGAATAACTGAATGAATGACGTCTAGAGCAGCAGAGAGGTCGGCAGGTGACTGCAACTTCCCTGCCAGTGGCTTGATTTGATTTTTGTGGCTTTTGCTGAGCATATTCACCACATCTTCAGTTTCCTAATGAAAGGACAGCAGTATAACACCACCACATTTGCTCACCACAATGTTCAAATTCTAAGAATTGTATTGAAGCCCAGAGAGAGTGTGTCGGTTGAAAGCACTGCACAGCCAAAGGTGTGGTTATACATCATGCGTTATACACCAGCTCTAAAAAGAAGAGTGAGTGGCTGAGTGACTCAAGGCTGTAAGATTTAATGGGAAACACACACACACACACACACACACACACACAGCCACGCGCACACACACACAGGCATTTTAAAGAGGACCTTGAGAAGAGTTGGCATGGTTACAGCCGGGGCCTTCTGGTACAGTGTGCCGCACTGCTGGGCCTTTGGTGGTTGGAGTCGGGGCCTGATGCTGCGGAAGATGGTGATTATGAGGATGTTGATGGGGAACATGAGGAGGCCGCTCTCTATACCGATGATCACCTCTGCCCAGGTTACCACCAGTGACCCTGAAGCAACACAGGAACTTGAGGCGTAAGTGTTGCTATGAGAATGTTTTAAATGTTAACTGGCTATACTGAAAAGTGAGAAGAATGTCACAAGGCCCAAACAGTTTAGTGCTCAATCCCTGTCTTCCAGAGCCAGTGCCATTTCAATAGCACCACCCCAATAGTGAAAACTCCTGTCAGAATAAACACATTCTTTAGACTAGTTAAGCTGAGCCGACCATAGCAGCAGCTGACTCACCTATCTGGACTATAACTGGAGAGTCTTGGTCAACCGGAGCCTTCCAGAACATGATGTTGATGGCCATGGTGCAGAGCAGCAGACTCATGCAGCAGGAGACCCTCTGGGCGCGGGTGAAGGGGCTACGGCGGGGCGGGTCCACTATGGACACCCAGATGTGCTCATCCCTGAACCCAGATGACGTGCGTGTCTGGAAGATGTTGCTGAGGGGAAGTTGGGTGGTTGTTAGCTTGAAGGTGGTCAAATGCAATTGCAAGAAGTGGTTGCCACTATGCTGATAGTACTTTGTTTGTATTGTATTCTATTGGCAAATTAAAAGTATAGCATATAAATAGATATATGTTGCAGATGTCGCTGGAATCTTTTTAAAAACACTCCATATGCCATTGAAAATATAATCGCATTAAAGCAATCATTTCTACAGAATGATGATAAACTTCATGATAAATAACATGATAGGTAACACATAACCCTAATAAATGATGCAGTGTAGACCAATGGACTGTGGGTAACCATGACTACTTAACTACTTAAAGTGAGGGTGTCCACCTGAAGCTGGCAAGTTCATTCTTCTTGGCTGGGGTGAAGGTCCTCTTGATGAGCTCATCTCCTTTGTTTGAGCTCAGCCAGGTTGAACACAGAAAGTGCCAGACCTTACGAGTTTGCAGGTCTTGGATTGTGACTTTGTTTAGATACCTAGCAGAACACCCCAAAAAGGCAGAAAGCCACTCAGTCTTTTAATTATAATTTTTTATCAGTAAAGTATTTTAATTTCTGTAATGCAGTGCTTCTCAGCGATTAGGTCTGAGGAGCAGGCAAGCTGAACCGCACAGCTGTGAGAGACAAAAACGTGCTCTTAAGATCTGCAGTCACTTAAACCACACTGCTCATTAGTGTGTAAAAAACACCTTTCACCAAAGCACAGACATAATCAGCTCCATTCACTCGCTAAGATACTTAAGGGAAAGGGAAAGAGCTGTGTGAGGAAGCAGAACAAAAGAGTGAATGAAATGGTAGGTCAGCCACATGATAATAATTTGCCATCTTGAAATGTGTGTGTGCTGAAGTGGCCATGCTCTCCTGTGGTAAGAGGATAATGACATGATAATATCGCTCCCAAATTCCACCTTTAGCCTTAGATTCATATTGCAAATGTATCATAATTGACAAGGACGCCAGATGTGTCACAAGCACAATGCAGCACAAGCTTCAATTTTTTCAGCACTATCTTTCCCACAGGCTTTTATTTGCAGGGCTGAGATGAGGGGTTGTCAGGGTTCCTCCTCACCAGGCAGGGTGTCCTCCTGAGTTGTCATGCCACAGCCGGATGCTCTGGAGCTCACCCAGGCAGAAGGGCGTGGAGAGCATGAACATGTCCACCCCGCCTCGCTCGAACACCGGCTTGTCCGGGTCCGTGAGGTGGTGGGGCTCGCTCTCTCCCTCTGTTCCCTGCAGGGCAATGGAAGCCTGGGGAACAAATAACCACACAACAGCAGAAACATCAGCATTACTGAGCATAACTGAGAACCACCTTAAGGTTGTGTCTGGGCCACATTAGGATCAGACAATCGTATTGAATGACTGGCCAATACTAAAGCTGTGACTGTTTTGACTTCAGAGTGATCAGTCAAAAAGAGTACTGTCACCAATTTGTTACCATACTGCTGCACATGAAAACAATGACATAGTGTGTTAGTTATTTTCATTGCTACACTGTACAAATAGAAGCAAGCAGCTTCTGAGGCACTCACCACAGCAGATGTGCCTGCTCCACTGCGGTAGCCTGTCTGAATGTTCAGAATGTAATTATAGTTGGCACACGCATGGTTGTCCTCAAGAAGTGTCATCTTCCTCTGAGGAGCCAAAATCCAACATGCAATGAATGTCTGTCAGTGTAATGAATCAATCAATCAATAAATCAATCAATCTTTCAGTGTATCTGTTTGCAGTGGAAAGGAATGGGGGTCAGGGATGATCCACTTTACCTTCCTCGAAGCCCGTCGGTCTGCATAGCAGGCCCACATCAGAGTCATCAAATACAGGCCAAAGAAACTACTAAGCAGAACCACAACCACATAGTTTTCTGACACTGTGGCGAAGTACTCGCTTATGCGAGACAGGTCTACATGAGTAGGTGCCACAAAGAAGGAGCTCCCGAAAAATGAAAGGTGGTTACAGAGGCACTGGGTCAAGTTGGGCTCTGACTTCGGCCCCACCTGTATAGGCACGCACGCACGCACACACACACACACACACACACACACACACACGTTGTGGTAGTTACCCAAACTCTGTAAAGAAGTATATGAGAGAGAATATGTTCACACAATGCAAAAACAATATTTACTGAGCATCCATAGGTGCTCCATGTTTCGTTGCTGGAGTCCCAGAACATGCACTTAGAGGTGAATATAGTGATTGCAACTCGGAGGCCATTGGTCCAGCTGGAGTTGAGGCTGGCATTGACAAACCAGGTCCCAGTCCTCCCAGCCCAAACTTCTTGAGTCAGCAACCGGCGATAGTTATCTGGTCAACAAAATGCCCCAAAAAGATGAAATACAGCAGTGACTGCAAGATAAAATGAACAAACTGTAGCCCAGAGTATGTGCATACAAGAGCCTGTTTGTGTATTTGACAGGGATAAAAAAAAGAAAACACTCAACAATCTTTTGACAAACAGGCCCTTTAAGTTGAATCATAATCTCAAATGTAGTTATAAATATGTGGGCTAGACATATTTGTTGAACTTTGTTTGTTGAGTATTTGCTATTTAATATTTATTGGTCACCTAGGGTTAGCCTGAAGTCTGAAGGTGTTTCGACTTACCTTTTGAAGTCAAGAATACCTCCTCCTCATACGTAGTTTCATTAGGTGAGGAGTCCACAGCTAAGAGGAGTCGCAGAATGACATCCTTGTTGGGCTCCATAGTGAGCACCACCGTCGCGTGAGGATCTGAGACATTGAATGAGGTGATGATGGCCATTTGATTGTCAACTGTCACCTCCATGGTAGGAGGTCTTGCTGCTCCAGAACGAGGCAGCATAATCTGTTTTGGGTGGACATGAAAACTTAACAACAAAGTCTAAGGCCATCTTACTTCTATTTATTGGAATTGATTGAAAAAATACGTATTGTACCTCAATGGGCTCAGTTAGGTTGCTAACACTGATTTTGCCAGAGTTGCTACTCAGCTCCAGACTGCCTACAGCCCCAGAGATGGGCTCATTGGAGGCAGTTTCCAGTGGGTTGTTCTTAAAGCTGAACATCTAAAAGAAACAGCCTGGCCCATCAATTCATGATCAGAAGCACCACAAACAGGGTTTCACTATGATAACACACAGTGGGTCTCTAACCTCAACAGTGACGGAGGAATACTCCTGCAAAAACTCAAGCGAGGCGAGAGAGGGCAGCTTGAAGTAGAGGCCTTCTGTCTCCAAACCAACCACCAAATGTTCCATTGTATTTGGGCTGTGTCTAAAGAACATGTCAAACACAAAGTTTACAACCTTCCAAGGAGTGAAAGAGTGTTCGTAATACGAAGTGTGTGCTTACAAACCTGCTGGAGTAAATAGTGGCTGTTGGAGTCTGTACTATTTGACTGCTTGAACCACCGGTGTCCCCAGCGTTGTTTAAGGCTCCATATATGTTTAAAACCAAAGGAAACATATCTGCATACTGACAGAGGAGCACAACACAGAAAGAACTTCACTACAGGTTGGCATCATTAATATTCAGCGTTTTTACAAATGTCTGCATTCAAGGTCAAATAAGCTTGTGGTAAGAAAAGATAATAACTGTACTATGAGGTCAGCAATATGAAAAGGTGTGTTAAAAAGGAGCAGGAAGTAATATTTACAGTAACTCATAAACCTCCAGGGAGATGTATGGAACTTATAAAACTTGAATTATGCTTATAGGCTTGTTTATGCACATGGTACAAAATGTTCCCAATTCGACTTTGCAGGAATCATTTCGAAGAACATAGTGATTTTTGACATACCTCCTCAAGAAGGAGATTTGAGTTTGACTCACACTGTGACACAGCGTGGGAGACCATGCCTCCGGTGCAGTTGATGAGCAGCTGAATGGACATTTGGTTGTTCTGCCGCAGACTGGTTATGCCAGCTGCAGTGAGGAGAAGCTCAAGATATTGCATCTGATGGTGTGAAATGAACATGAATGTTACCACGCAAGCATGATGACCATGCACCAAATGTACAAAGGGTACAATGAAAAAGATCAGGCCTATAGTCCTACCCTCTGGCTGTGTGTGGGACCTTCTAGCATGGTCTCACTCAAATCTAGTAAGCCAACGGCTGCCTGTCCGGAACATGACACACGGTATTCATATGACAGTAATATAGAATAACAAATTATATCAGAATGTCTTAATGAAATCTGACCTCTAGGAAAGCATCAGGGTCTCCCAAATTGTCTCCCATGGTACTCAAATGTTGCTCAATTTGTGTTTCTGCTGCAAATAGCAAGAAAGGAGGTGGATGAGTGTTTTCCTTGTTATGAAACCTAACCATAAATTGTATACTTAATAAAAAAGCTAAACGATCTCACTGACCTGTACTCCGTTTGGTCCGATGAATTAATCTCTGACTAGTGTTGTCCTATAAATATAGAATCAGGGATATGGATACATGTGATCTTAACAGTAATAGCAAAATCACTGATTTTGGCAACGAATAATTGTTTCATAAATGTACAACTCACAGCAGCCTGAAGTTGTGTTGAGGGTTTCAGATCTATGAGAGAACAAAGCTGTTTTTCAAATGATGTTCTCTGCGAATATATTGCTTTATCATTATGGAATTATGGTATTTTATTTTGTTAATCTTGACTTTTTTCATTGCAATATGTTGCTTTGCTGGGTTAAGTGAGAGAGTGAATACCTGAGCCTGCTGTAGGGGGATAAAATAACATTAAAGAAAAGAAAGCTTGTCAGCATGTCAAACACTCTTGTGCTCCTCTCACTGAATCTTACTAGTGAGGTCTGATGCAGTGGCACATTACTGATAAGTGCTAGTTAAGAGAATATCATACCCAGTTGACAGATGTAGGAGAGGTTCATGGTGCAATACTGTGTGGTCGCCACTTTGAATGGATCCATGATCATGTATGAGCAGTAGTAGGATGTCTTGTCCAGAGTATTTCCCACTGAGAGTTTTGATTTAGAAATGAAAAAAGGACTTGAATCCGAATCAAACAATACAAAAACATTGTGAGGCAATCTGCTCTTAAATGTAGGGGATAATTACACCTGCCCAATTCTTTTTAGACCACATGAGAAATGATGATCATGCTTTTGCATTAAAAGTTCTACCTTCACTTTAGACTGTGGGTATAAGTAAGACTGCACCTGTAGTGTTTTCCTTGCTAGGTGCTGCCTCTCTCCCCTGATTGTTTGCCTTCTCTGTAAATTCACCTCAAATTTTCAACAAATACAGGGGAAATCAATTTAATGTAGAGACATTAATAAGCTAAGGGGAATCATATTCATCCTCTTTCCTGGTGTAAGGTAGTTGCAGAGAATAAAGTCCATAGTATGTGCGGGACAGTGGAAACGACTGTCGTGATTATTTCAGTTATTCTTCTCTGAACTGGTCTGACAGCCAACCTGCAGACTGTGATATGTTCGATGGCAACCTGTCCATCACAATACATCTTTTCTTGGCCTTATATAAACAACAATCTTTAAATATCCTGTCTGCCTGGCTGTACTACGATGCCACCTCTCCCCCTAAGTGACCCTGACAAATGACAACTCCACTTTATGTCTCCATCTTCAGACATTTCCCCAACCTGTAATGTACACTACATAGTCAAGATTTATACAGGATGTGCACCTGCCGAGTAATTTCTTCTTGTCATCATCTCTCAACTGTTTGTTTTTTTAATTAAAAGCTATAACTAATTGTATGCACACCAAAACAGAATGTAGTGTTACATAAATTAAAATATCTCCATGTCATCATCACCATCATCATCAACAGCAGGAGCAGCAACAACAAACGCATTGCCATCATAATCTTCATCATCATCATTATTCTTCTTACCCACCATTAAATGGATTCTCCTCATATTTCCCCATCAGGCTCTGGCCTACCCACCAGGCCTCAGACCTTCTGCGTCTCGCTGCTATCATGTCTTGAAGAGCGTCTTTGAGCTTACAGTTTAGGGCCCCAAGAAGCTGTCCTCCCCGCTTCTCACAGGTGCCATTAGCCTCAGTCCAGGGCTTAGCTTCCAAAGAAAACTCATAAACCACATTGTTTAATTCAGTCCTTAGCTTTCCTGTGTGGTTGTATGAGCCCTCGTCGCATGAATTTCCAGCTGCAGAAAAAAGACATCTATCCATCCACAAAAATACACAGATAACTATTAAAACAGACATTTCTGACAGAGGTTAAACAAACAGACTTGTGTATATCCGAAGGTGAGAGAGACAGTGAGGAAGCGTCTGTCCCAGCTCATCTTATGCAAAATAAGTAAATCTGTAAGTAAAAACAGTGAATGTGAGATCACTTGATTAGGGAAATAACAACGCAAACTCAAACAACATGCAAAGTGGCCATTCTTGCAGTTCCATCCCAGACAAACTTCAGTAAACACTGGCACTGACCCACCCACCCAAAGAAGAGCACTGAGCTTCTTAAAGATGATAGTACTATGATATATAATATTCTACGACATTAGGCTATATAGGCTAGTGTTTGTTCAATTTCACAGTCTATTTAAGTAACATAATTTCCACAAAGGAGACAGGATTCATACCAAAAATGTTAGGTCTGTGTCAATTTGAGCAGAGTGAAACTTCAGGAGAGTTACAGGAGATGCTACTGTTGTTATTGCAATTATCTTGCATGACTTAAAGGGAAACTTTAGATTTAGAAGATTTTTCAACCTTGGCCCGATTTAATTGTTTTTGTTATGATTAAAGAGAGTCAGCGTTTTAACATTATCTTCTTCTGGTCTCGGATGAAGCACCCCATTCAGTGGGCACTGAAAATAGAGCACCTCCTTTCGATAATTGACTGCAGGCTGGCTAGGGTGCTACGACAGAGACCAGAAAAAAGAAGGGTTAAACACTGACTGTGAAAACAGTAGGCTACTTTTGTACAATTTATTGAGGTTAACAAACACAGGTGTATCTCTGTACAGATCCTCTCCATGTTCTCAGACTCCGACCCCTACAAACATTTAAAAGTCTGTCCGTGGCGAAAACAAGCGGTTTACTTTGATGCACATGCTTGCTCCATGTGATTCCATTATTTAGCTGTTTTGCAGTTGGGACTTCAATGTCAGACTATCGCGAGACCGATGCCCGGAAGTTGCTGTGTAAGTTGTGCAACGTGAAAATGCATCTCCCAATGTGATATAATGATACATGGCGGGACACCTGAAGGTAATGTCAGTACCACTGCATGATCGTAACAAAAGCATGACGGTAACACCCTGTATCCTGAAATGTTCATTCATATTCTGGTCGTCCATTTGGTTGTAGAAGAAATGTCACTTGAACCAACATTTATAATTTAGCGAGCTGACTTATTTTAACCTGGATTGTGGCTAACCCGGCTAACCAGCTAACTATGTTGGGTATCATTTGAGTGAAAACATAATTGTGTGATACAACGTTAGAAAGTGATCGTATCCTCAAATGAAATATATTATTTATCTTACATTTTAAGAGAAAGAGCTAGCATGCCTTTCGTCCTCGGTCCTCTGGCCCTGGTACCAAACCAATCATCATGTTACCACATGTGTGATATGGATATGAAAACTGAACTTCAAAACTCTGACAGATTAAATGTCTAATTGCTTTTTTAAGGAAACATTTGCTGTTATGTCTTCCACAGAAACAACTGAAGGAAGCAGCGGGTATATTAGGGGCTGGCAGTGTCCTATTTGCCTCGTACCTCACTGCCTTTGGAGATGAGCGCTTCTATGCCAACAGGCTCATGCCCTTGCTTCAGGGGGTGGTTGGCGCTGAGACGGCCCATGTTGTGGCGGTGCGGCTCCTCAGTTGGGGTGTTGTACCTCTGAACAGATACCAGGATCCTGCTTCACTGGTTAGTGTGTGAACAGATGGCCATGTTTTATGCTACATAACATAACAGAACAGTTGAGGTGCATACCTGAGGTTCACATCCAGAGCTATCAGCTGCTTGGCATGGGCTTTGAGGGATTCACAAGTCTTTCGTCAAGCTGAGAGTGTAATGATGGTGGAGGAACAAAACACATCTTCTGGCTAACTGTTTAAATGAAGAATGTTTACATGTTTGCGATGGCCAATAAATAAGAGGTGGGATTCATCATGAACTTCATGATTAGGCATAGTCACCTTTCTTGGGGCATGGGACTGACTGTAAAGACTCCAAAGTTTCTGAAAGAGCCTGGTAAATATTTCAGACCAAAACTAGTGCTAGAAATCTATTTGAAGTATAGAGCCTGGTAAATATTTCAGACCATAACTAGTGCTAGAACTCTATTTGAAGTATATATTCTTATCGCAGAAAACAGATTATTGTACACGGATTGAAGCCTGGCAGTTGTGAGTGGAGCATAAGTATTTCTCTGAGGCCTTTAAAGTCCAGAGACATGCACAGTAATGTAACTGCATATCTGTTTCTTTACAGTTACTCTGTAGAGATCCTTTACATGTCATCATACTCCGACCCCTAAAACAAGCGGTTTACATTGAGGCGCATGCTTGCTCCATGTGATTCCATTATTTAGCATTAAAATGGCATAGTCCAATCATATTTGATCCCACAGCCAAGTTTTCATTTAATACCTTACTTTCAATATGTAGCCTACAGGATCAGTCTGTGTAAGAATTCTCTACATTTTCAGTCTATGTGGATGTTATTGGCACACATGTAAATAATACATTTTACCCCTTGATTTATTTATTGACATCTACCCACTTTACCATTTGCAGTTTTAGTTTTACTCTCACACTATATTATTTTCAGTCCTTGATGTGATTCATTACAACACAACACCACCAGTAAAAGCCTCTTGTGTGAAGCTTCTCTGTGATTTTCCTTGGTAAAATTATTGGCCACTGCTGAAAGAACAGAACCAGTTTATTTGCAAGGCAAGCTTTCATTTACATATAGGCATTTAGCAGATGCTTCTATCCAAAGTGAACTTCAGTGCAGAGATACACACATGTGTGTAACTGTATGTTTGTGTGTTTCCTGTGTATTGAACCCATGACGTGGCTAGTGGTAGCACCTGGCTGCACCATATGTCTATCGATTGAGCTTCATCTGTTAAAGCTGAGCATGAAGGGAAACATTGCAATTGCATGGGTAAAAACCAACAATCCATGACAATGACAATAGGCTGGCATTTTTTAAGTTGAACATATGAGGCCATATGATAGCGTGGCATCCTTTTCATGACAAGTGTGTTGCGAGTAGTCTTCAGCTCGCTTGTGCATCTTATTAACCTGTTTTGAGATCATTCTAATAACAATGCTCATAAAAGCTTTACCACAATTACCACTTAAACATACTGGTATCCTAAGTAGGTGTTACTATTGTGTCTCATCACTTATTCCTTTTAAGGAATATTGGTCTTTAAAAGACTGGACTTTCATGTGAAGAGTTATTGGAGTTGAGGACAACAGACTCCAGTGGAAAAACTTGCATAGAGTGTGCCTCAAGTTTTTGTTATTCCATATTAAGGAAGTGAGCGTCATGGGCCGGAAGTTCAGAAACCCCGTTGGGATGGCTGCTGGCTTTGACAAGCATGGAGAGGCAGTGGATGGTCTGTACAAGTTGGGCTTTGGATTTGTGGAGGTTGGCACGGTTACCCCAAAGCCCCAGGAGGGAAACCCTAAGCCACGTGTGTTCCGACTGCCCGGGGACCAAGCAGTCATTAACAGGTAGGTATCACATGATGTGGTTAACCTTCACTTACCAGCAGAAATGCTGGTCTTTTGTCTGCAGCCTAGGTAGGGCAATGTTACTGTAATACTAAATCAGACACTTTACCACAAAAGCTGTCCCGGCAGCTGTCTCAGCAGGCCATGTATGCCGATATGGACTGTTTAGTATTTCTACATTTTCAGATATTTGCTGGGCTTTTCCTGTTGGGTTTTTCTTATCGTGTTCAAGGGTATTTCCTATTGGCCATCTTTATAGACTCCATATGCTTATATCATAGCATAGCGAAAGCATATTGGAGCTCATTGAAATATTGGGCCATGGCCTTGTGAACACTGGGAATTGTGTTACAATGCATCTTATCCATCTGCTCTCTTGTAATATCCTCTGCTGCTTGCTGTTATGCTGTCAGTTGTGTCCTTGGAGGTTCAAAAGTGTATTGAGCGAAGAAACCTACTCAAGTCTGTTATGGGTCTACTGCACACAGTATTTTACCCTTCGAAGATAAGACCACTGCATTTTACTTCAGATACGTGTCCGTAATCCATCTATTCCATTTGAGCTCACGTGTAGTTCTCAAAGGAGAAGGAATCTGGTGAGCATTAAGGGGACTTAACACACAAATTCAGCAGTGTGATTTGTTTTTTGTTGCTTCAACGTGTTTGAATAGCAAATTGAGTCTTGAACACCAGTAATGTGTACCAAGTCAAAGGCTAGTAAGGCTCGGAAGTCTGCACCCTGTGGACTTGGACAGGCAGCCAGCTCTACTATGTACTTATTTCATTCTGTCTGATGCCCTCACACACCACCCAACATAATGTTTAGTAGGCCTCATGCTGAGTTAATAGGCTAGCCATTATAGGGTCCCAGTGGACCTTCCATGCTCAGAGTAGAGCATGCAGGGGAAAGATAAAAATCGATTTTAATATATTCTGCGTTGTTTTTGCAGAATATGGTGTTCTAAGAATCCCCATGCTCTATATGAAAACGGCCTTTTAACCGTGGCAAAGTCCTGTTTTTCTCTGTGTATGACATGCTGTAAGTCACTTGTTTTGTTGTTATTGGTCGCATTTTGTTTTTGCATGAGGATGTCTTGTCCGACGGTTATGCAGTGTTTTTTTTTTTTTTAGGTCATTGAGTTCTCTTGAAGGAAGTGTAATAAATAAGTAAGCACAGCTCCTTTATCTCCAGGCATCTCTGTGCTGATATTTGCTATTTGTTTTGTAAATGATTGAGTGCCATCTTCGCTCATGGTCCCTTTATGCATTCAGTTGCTAGAAAGCTACTTCTGTTGATTGAGTGCTTTTGCATCAGAGGCATATGGGTGGTTTAAAAAAAAAGAAGAAAAAGTCAAGTGTACATGAGGACAAATGCAAAAAGCATTTTTAATAAGATACGTTTATGCACTCAGTTTTTCAATGTCCCCAAATGTTTTGAAATGCTGGTGGGAGGTTGACCTTCAGGTCCACATCCACATTTTCAAATGCACATTTGGACATAGGCTAAACAAACCTGTCCAATGAGTTGGTGTTTCTAAACCATATAGATTTTATGTCAAGATTCTCAATCATAGTGTGTGTTGATAGTGTTGGAAACCGTGTATATTTGTGTACAACTTAATTAGAAATCTGTGTCTATGGAGTTGACAGGCATGGATGTCTCTGTGTTTTTTAGGTATGGATTCAACAGTTGTGGCGTTTCTGAAGTACTGGAAAGATTAAAAGCAAGGGAAGCGACACAGACAGAGCTTACGAAAGGTAACATTCCAGAGTTACTGCAGGATTCATGTCTTTGATTGAGGACACTACAGCTTTGCTTGCCATTGGATACTTATCTGATGTCTTCTCCAGCTTAGCCTATGTTTACATAGAATGGATCCACCTATAGAATATATCTTTAATGTACTGTATATATGTGAAAATATCTTATACAAGGCAGAGGAAAGATACCCACCTTAAATAGCCACCACCTTTTTTTGCTGATAACAGCCTGACTGCACTTTTAGTGGGCCTTCCTCTCGGCATCAACCTGGGGAAGAACAAGCTGACGGAGGACACCGCCTCGGATTACCTGACGGGGATCCAGAACCTGGGGCCACTCTGCGACTACCTGGTGGTGAACGTAAGCAGCCCCAACACTCCAGGCCTAAGAAATTTGCAGGCTAAAGAGGAATTGCGCCACCTGCTGAGTAAGGTGAGAAAGACGGCATAAATGTAGAGCACCGTCCTAGAGTTTGGAGAAACCATGAAGACATTTGAGATGCATATGTGTGCAGGCAACCATCATGCACTGTGCTTGCACAGCTAAAGCTTAAGGTTGCATCATATACTTGGGATGTTTTTCTCTTTGCGTGGTATTTTTGTGTCTGCGATTGAATGTTATTTCATTTGTACTGGTGCTTTGCCTGTTTTTTGTGAGTGTATGTATGTTTGTGTAAGGAAGACAACCTTTTACAACATTATCTTAGAATTTTGCCATGGAGACATTTGTGTTATACATATGAATGTTAGTTCATTTGTTTACTATTTTCAGTTATCAGTAATACGACCACAGGGGCTTTGGGTTGCATAATATCCTTGTGGTATGTGTGTGTGTGTTTGTGGTGCTTTTCTGTCTGTGATTGTATTCAATTTTGTTTTTAATGGTGCTGTGTGTGTGTGTGTGTGTGTGTGTGTGTGTGTGTGTGTGTGTGTGTGTGTGTGTGTGTGTGTCACTGTCACTGTCACTGTGTTGTGGCTCAGGTGTTGAAGGAGCGTGACCTGCTGCATGGGAGCAGGAAGGTACCCGTGTTGGTAAAAATCGCTCCTGACCTCACCGCCCAGGACAAGCAGGACATCGCTGATGTCATCCTGGAGGTCAGTACCAAGGGGTCACACAACTCCTGCAGGCGTGTGTGTGTGTGCGCGCGCCTGTGTGTGTGTTCTACCTGGTGACAGACTACAATGATCACACCTTGCGCAATCATGCATTAGAAACCATTGCATAATAGTAGTCTGTGTCTTCATGTTGTTCTCTCCCCCCCCCCCCCCCCGGTGTTCGAATGACCTCAAATTGTGGCTTTGAAATTTAAATAAAGATGACTGGTAGAGTAGACAGTATTTCAACCATGTAATCTTGTAAGAGATGTGGGCACCCGTGAGTCTCTGATCTAATTGTTGTGGGGAAAGGGATCCAGATCTGGTGCTCATTGTACTCAAAGCATGGCAAGTCAAACTAGCTGGAGCCAGTTTAGAAGCTAGAGTTAGAAGTCTGAGATATTATCAGCATGCTTGTGTGCTGTTTCATCCAGCCCAGTGACTCTACTCCTGCTTGTTTCCTTTGCTCTGCCTAATTAAACTCGTGAGTGGTGCACTTATTAGCCGATGACCCCTAAATTATGCTTAACAAGAGCACCTTAATCTCACTCACTTTAACCAGGTGTGCTGGAGCTCAAAGGGGCTCTAAGAGACTGACTTGAGAACTCTTAACCTTATCGAGGACCATTGAAATTAGCTTCACATTGAACTAAACATTTCTTAAACATTAGAGAATGTGTTTCTGTCTTTGAGTTTGTGTATGTATGTATTACATTTTATTTTATTTTTTTAACAATGTAGCTCGGTGTAGACGGAATCGTCGTCTCCAACACGACTGTGTCCCGGCCGGCAGCGCTGAAGGACTCGGCGAGCAAAGAGACGGGCGGTCTGAGTGGGCAGCCGCTCAAAGCCATGGCCACTGAGGTGGTGCGGGACATGTACCGCATGACCGGAGGTATGCAGATGGTCCTCCACTCACTCTGTTGACTCCCAAACACCAGCACAGGCTGCTCTGGTTTAATTGAACAGGAACCCTAAACAGAACTACAGCGGCTTTCGTTTGATCACAACTGCGTATCCGTTAGTTGTGCAGTGTTTATCGTTGAATAGAGGTTTAATAGAGGTCCCCCTACAGGGAGATATTTTATCAGGAGAACGGTGCGCAAATTGTAAAGATGACTGTGACTGTTTAGCCGCATCATGTAATGTTGTGTTTGTGTTTGCTCATAGGGAAGATACCCATTATTGGCGTCGGTGGCATAGCCAGCGGGCAGGATGCCCTGGATAAGATTCGCGCCGGGGCCTCCCTAGTTCAGCTGTACACGGCACTCGTGTACCAGGGGCCGCCCGTCGTCACCAAGATCAAAAGGGAACTGGATCAGCTTTTAAAGTGAGTGAAATGAGAAAAACATTTGGGGGGAGAAAACACATTTGCTTTTATGTGTGTAAAACAGACTGCAGATGTTTGAGACATGATAAAGGCTCCTTTTTTCCTCCATCCCTCTAGGGAACAAGGCTTTGCCAGCGTCTCCGAAGCAGTGGGAGCTGATCACAGGTCAGCAGATGCAAAAGCAGCAGCACAGAATCTAGACAGCGAAAACTCAGTAAGCCTTGGCGGCCTCTGATCCCCTGGTCAGTTACAAAAGTGATTGTTCTCTAACTAGCTGCCTGATCAAAAATCCTGTCATTACTTGAAGTCAGTATAGAGACAGAGTTCTCTCACTGGTCCATACAAAACAGTGTACCTATTTGGTGTTTCTCTTGAAATGTGTCATAATTGTGCAGATTGTAGAAAAATAATGTTTGTTGAACAATATAGTAGTTAAGATGCAAGGACTATGCACTGTGTTTGTATCATCACTTGCTTTGAGCTTTGTACTATCCGAGCCATCTTTGAAAGGATAAAATGTTTTGCCCTACAGTTATAATTTGATTCAAGTTCAGAATTTAAGATTTACAGTAAAAGAATAGCCATCCCAGAAGTACATTTTGTCTTGGAAAATCTCCTTTAATGACCGTTTTTAGAGGTTTTGCAATATGTCATACCAAATAAGCCTTTTCATCAACCACTGCATGCAGAAGAGCCTAGTAAATTAGGGCGGTGTAAAACATTCTTCTGGGAATGTAATGCAGTGGTGAAGAGCTTCAAAAAGACACACAGCATTGGTGACCTTTAAAAAAAGTTATTAAAGGAAGTCAACTGTTGCTGGATTTTACGGAAATTAAAATGTATCCATAGAACACCCACTCGCTTTCATGCTCAACTTGCTGGAACTGGAAATAATTAAATGAATGGTTAAATGCCAACAAAACAAATGATTAAACGTATTTATATTAAATCCTCTGTATTCAGTTTTCCTCTGTTCATATTTGTTGGTAGATGATTGCAGTAGTTGTAGTCAAAAGTAAAACAAATAAAAAATACATAAATAAATATGGTGCGTGGGGAGTTTTTGCTGCCCATTGCATTTGCTGGAGAAAAAAAAATAGGTATTGGAACAAATACAGCAGGCATCCAGCAACTTCTCTGCTTGGGGCCCTAACTATAGGCTATTGTAAAAGATTGGTTGTAGAGAGATTGCTTTACAGTTTGGTAATGCAGGTTATTGACAGACAGGACATGTGACAGGTGTGCTGTGTGTGAGGGGGGGAGAGAAGGTGGAATTCCCACTAGTAGACTAATGCATAGCGTAGCCTATTGCATGCAAGGCTGGCTTTTTCTGTTTGTTATTTAGTCGGAACACTGCTTTGTGGATTTTTTTGTCCCAATCCTCTGTTAAGCTTACCGGAACCTTTCCTGCGGGTTTGGTTCGACCCGCGCATCACTACTGCAAAGCTGATGAAGAACATTCACCTCAAATGTTCCTTTCTTTCTAATGAAATTGTGTGCACCCATATATTGTGTGTGTGTGTGTAAACCTCTGCCACTATTCCCTATCTATAGAATCTAGCAGTAAACCGAAACAGATTGGCTCGTCAGGCTTGTTTTTCTTCCCTGCAGTGTATTTATCAGCCTTTCCTCTCTTCTTATTTCTGTCTCCTTCCTGTCATAGGCTGAATCTGTCAAGCCACCTTTTGCAATCTTTACCCCAGAGAGATGCCCAAAAAATGAAATCACAAACTTTCTATCCTGCATGCAAAATCAACTCTGCATGCAAAACTCAGCCTCTGAAAGTAAATCACAAGCAGCAGCTCAGCCTGTGGACAGATTTGAGCTCCACTGCAATGGTAATAAATAGAAAGAAGTCGATGTGTTCATATTTCCAGCCAGCACTGACACTGACTTCTCCTAGAAAGGTTGCTTCACACTTTATACTTACCTCAAGGTACATGCCAAGCAACAGTAGACTTCGTGAAATTTTTTCAGATTACTTCCGGGAGGCCATTAGCCCTCGCCACAGTCTTCGGTGAGGCCGCAATGAAAATAAACCTGACGTTTATGTGTCCACTCCAGTCCTCTCTGGCAAGAGAGCACAATGTTCTTTCATCCTCCATCTGTGATGTTTACTAAGAAATGCTCTCAGACAGCTGGTGAAGATGCCTGTCTGTACAAAGGCCACGTCTGTATGATTTAATGTTTCCAGTAAACTGGCTGTGGAGTTATTCTTTGAAATCCTGACAAGAGAGAAGTAAATTGGATCTTGATTGAGGTGTGATGACCTGTGTCGAAATGGTTTCCATTAAATAAATCAAGCCCATTCACGAATGCATATTGGCTTTGGCTCTGTAATTGCAGAGTGAGACCCAAGGATTTGTTTTATTTTTTGTTTCTCAGTGAAAGGGAGGGGTCACACAACTCCTGCAGGCGTGTGTGTGTGCGCCTGGGTGTGTGTAGTCACTGGCACTGTTCTACCTGGTGTCAGACTACAATGTCCCCCCCCCCTCCCACCACACACACACACGCACATCAAACAAATCAACACGTCTTTATCCTCCATCACCACCTTAGAGCTTCAGCCGCACACAGCATCAGGGTCTGAGCTCTCTCCAAACGTGCCTCTGACAGCCCCAGCACAAAGAACAGGCGCCTGGGTCTATTTAAGGGGGCTATGTACCTTCTCCCCGGGCACAAGCCACCACCACTTGCTCCGTCGTGACCGAGGTCTGCGTCGCACACCAGGGACTCGGGGATGGAGAGATGGGATGACATAATCCACAGTGCCCATGGCAACCCTGGAGGGGGTCCAGGATTTGCCACAGCCCGCTGAGTGGATGGGAAGTGACAGCGCTGACCCTGGTGGGTTATCCACGTGGGGTTTGAGTACAGAAAGGCCCATCTAGCTGCTGTAGTTTTCTCACTCTGTCCATCTCCAGAGCACTGCAACACTGCAGGTGTGAAAGGCAGGGAAAGCTTGGATAGACTGCAGATCCAAACAGGTCATTCATTTTGCATTGTTTTAATATTGGGATTTCATGTTGTCAAATGTGTCAAATATAAACAGTTTGTTTAACAGTGAAAACCGTCATGACCCTTCAAGTGACCAAAGTAAATATTATACTACTAGACACATCATATTTACTGTGTATCCAAGTTCCTATAATAATTTTCATTTTGAAAAAGTAAACAAACTTCCCTCCAACACCAACGTGTAACAGCCATCACAAATTGGTTTAATTATTTGAGTGAGAGGTATCCTGTCCGGGGCCTTCACCCAGATGGTTCTTATGAGAGCTGTGGATATGGTGCCGGCAGTCTCTGTCTGGGGCAGGTGTGGGTGGCATGGGCCGTATCCCACAGTGTCCCCTCCTGCCAGGCTGATTCGCCTTCCTTCTCCACACAAGAATATCAGTTTTTTCCCAATTTATGATGTAATTTTCTAAATCCCAAACAATGCTGTGTTGACATTACTATGTTGCCTTTTTTTATTGTTTGTTTGGTTCAGTGCCACTGTCATCTATGTGCCTGCTCTTGGGTATGGAGTGGTTTAAGGCCTTGGATTCTGTAAAGCGCCTTCACGCAAGGTTTATTGTTGATGGCACTACCAGCATACACATAAATACAAAGTAATGTTATTTACTTTTAAAGAATGTTTACTACTACAGTGTGATATAACCCCTCAACTGACCCCTCAATTTCCTTGCATGCTACCAAGGAGCTAGTTATGATGGCTGAAGTGCATGTAAGGGTGTGTCTCCCCATTTTAACATATTTTCTGTCATTGCATTGGATTGGACAAAGGTGACACAAAAATCTAATTTCCCTGCACTTTTTTTATTCACCACACAATGGTCTTGCATGCTCTTCCTTTCGGAAATAGACAGCGGGAGTACTCATCGTCCTCAGCTAGGAGCAAACCATTTCTTTCTCTGTCCCCATAAAACAAAAGCATTGAAGAGCCACACGTGGCTGTCGCTGCGATGTTCCGCAAACATAACAATTCCCCTTGAGTGGTTTCCAAAATAATTACCCACCCCAAAAAAACACAGATAAATAGAAATACACCGCTCTGACTCATCACACAGGCAGGCTCGCTATCTGCCCTAGACGCTCTCCTTGCCCCTGGCCTCGTTTTCAAAGAACTGATTTTTATTCTTCTCACACCAGGGTTGAGAGGAATGCGAGTTCGTTCTTTCGTGTTTTATTTATTTAATTTTATTTACCAAGAGAGTGAGAATGCCAAAGATGTAATGGCTTGAATAAATAATTCTCCTCAAACATGCAGAATCAGTGAAGGGTTGTTGATATTTGTGCTCAAAATATCCCTTCCTTCTGTGCTCCTGAGGCACATGTTTTGATTGGCTGGTTTATGGCTCAGTCTATCTACTATCACTATCTTTCTTTCTCACTGAGACAGACAGCTAGGAGACCATGATGGCCAATTCGCTGAATTTGACAAAAAGTTTATGGGGACAATGCTATTCGTCTCTTCTGAGAGCTTCCTATTTTCGTTGCCAGCATTTTCTTGGATCAAAGACATGCACATATGCAAAGTAAATTAATCTCAGTTAACTAGATTCATTCCAAACTCATGATTAAGTTAGCCATCAGAGGAGTTCCCAAGCATACTTCATCACAATTTGTTCTTTGATAACCCCCTGTAGTACCTGTTCTGTTCTTTGCATATGGTGCTGTGTTGGATGTGAGGATTTCTTGGTTGCAAATGTTGCTGGAAATTGAAAATCTGTGTTGAAATCTGTGCTGAGTTGATTGGGTTGTTTCTGCTCAAAGCCGTCTCTCCCAGTAGTGAGCAAACCCTCCTCAGACCTTGAGCAGAAAGTTTGTCTGGAACATGTCCAAAGCTTGCAAAGCATTTTCCTTTTCACTTCACATATTAAACCAAAATGCATACGGACAGTGAACAATTCAATTAAAATGTTGGTTTAGCCACAGCCTGGAAAGCAAAACCCTCCACAGGGCTGGAACCCTCAACAAATACCTCTTTTGCACAATTATGCATATCTTGCATATTTTAATGATGTTTAGCATTTTAATTTAGTTGCTTAGCAATGTGATTAAAATTCTTGATCAGCGAGAAACTCTAAGTACGTACGCAAAAGACACTGGTAGAATGTTTACGTGGAATTTCATTTGGTTCTTTTATTTTGTCTACATTTGTTGTCTTACTACACCGTATCCTTTGTGAGGAGGAGCATATTGTTTTGAGGTAATTTGGAGTCATATAGCTGTTTATGTTTGTCAAGGTTAGTTGTTCTCTTCCATGAACCTGATGACCAGTGATTCATACATGCTGGCCGCCTACAAATAGAATAATGATGCGCTCAGTCCTTTAATAAGCGCTTCGCTTGGGGCGGCATGTGGAGCTCTTTAGATGAACACTTCGAAGGACACTCAGGTACAACCAGGGAAGGTGAAGGAGGCCCTAATCATCCATTATTGCCCAACTGTATAGTGTGTGTGCTAATGGAACATCCGAGTGAGTGCTGCTCACCAGCGTGTCCCTGCCAGGTTGGCGCTCTGATCACACAGCAAACACGAGCGGCATGATAAACACTCTTTGGACAGTGGGTGATATTATCATGAGAAAATCAGTTGTGAAAGTCTTATAATCTATTGTGGGATACTAGGTAAAATGAACAAATATTATTGATATGTTGACATTAATATATTAAGGTTATTGAGGAGTTCATTGTTTCATTGTGTCCCTGCATACATTGCCCTTTTGGTCTGAAAAAGAAATCCATTTTCATGAGCAGTACAATTTCTTGGGCAAAGGAAAATTAAATTAAAGATTATTGTCAAAGGTCTAACACATTACCACAAATAGTCTGTATTGTGTGAGGACACTGGTCCCATCAATCTTGGTGTCCAATCAATTTTCAAAATAGAATAAGTCATCTAAAAGCCTCCATTATACTATATTGACATGAGGAAAGGCTAATCAAGCCTGACCACAGGATAACACAGTTGTGCTCTTCCTCTCATTCACTCCCCCTATTTTCTCTTTCTCACCCTTTAACTCTTTTTTCCATCAGCCAGCACTTTGCTTGTCACTGTTTGCTCCTGAGTTCAGTGACATGTGACTGGCCATGTGCAAGATCCTGTATTTCAAGTGGACTGCCCTGGAGGTGGAAAATGCTTTTCCTTCTTCTTCTACCCCTGATATGAACCAGACAGGGTCGGCGCCCCACACCTGTCAAACGAGTTATTGTATATGTAAGTGAAAATAGAATTCCGTAAGATTGGAGTATATAGTATGAAATTGTAAAATTGGTGTTGATTGTTGAAGGCAAATTCATAATATTAAGCATTTGGATAATACATAAGGTACTCAAATTGAAGCCCCCCCCCCCCCACACACACACCACATTCCTCTGATGTTTCAGGGTCCTCAGGTCCTCCTGGACCTTCACAACAAGAGTTGAGACATGGTTTGCAGCAGCTAAGTGGAATGATTTCATGTCTGAAAAAATTCAAGACAAAACAAATCCCACGTGTCACATCAATCCTTTGGCCAGTAAATAAAGGTGTTCTTTCAGTCTTTTTATATAACATCATCATTTCATTATACTTGGATTTCCCAGAGTACGCAACCAACATTTTCTTCCTCTAATCAGGCAACATCTTCACCAATGTCGCTGTGATGGCTGGTTCCAAGTTGCTGCTACTTCAGCTTTGACTCTTTAATTATTCATGTTTTTCAGGTGGAGAGGGAGGGCTTGAATCTCTCGAATCATCAAAATACAATTATAAATCAGCAAGTTCTCAACCCCCACCCTGTCTTACATAAGGAGGGAGAAGGCTTGTGGTCAGACAGAGTCAGTGAAATGGGGAGGAAGGTGAAATGCATTTTAATGGTATGTTTCTGTTGCAAACGCGACTGCTGAGCTGGAGACTTTCAGTTGGGCTGCTCTAAAAGACATTCAGAGCTGTCAGCCAGCGTTAGTGTCGGTGGCTGAACCGCGTCAGAGAGAGCAATGATTTTCTGAGGTGTTTATTTTTTTTAAATCTGAGATCATCATCTGATTAATAATGCAATACTACAATAAAATAGTATGCACAGTTAAGAGCATTGACCATGACTTAGATATTCTTTTAGAGATAAAATCTTGTTTTCTTACAGTTACAGTTATCACAGTTAGCATGGTCTAGAAAATAGTGCATGGTTGCAGCTGTGAAAAGATCTGATTAAAGGTTTCAACTGAAAAGTTTTTATTGATACCTAACTTATTTATATTTTTATATGTATAACCAATACATTTTTTTTATATTTTTTTTTTATTATAGAATACAACTATATACAAAACCATAGTTATGACCTATTTTAGATTTTTGCATCATATAACACATAAAGAAATCTAGGCTTTTGGCCACTAAATCAGACAATATCACAGAATGAGTCAAAAGGATCGGTAGAAATAACAGTATTTGATATTGTGAGTAAGTTGGTTCTTCTCTTGAAGGCGTACATACTGTACTGCATGTATGTAGATTTGAACAATAAGGCATTATCTTAGCTTGTCTCTGTTGCAACGTCATTCTGAACTATGATAACTGCAAGTGAGTCTGTATGAAAAGCTGAAAAATCCATATAGTGCATTCATTTCTATTTGTGTTTATAACCAAATCACTGTAAGAGTGACAATCATAGCAAAAATAATAGTATAAAAATACACAGGTAGTGTAAAAACACAATATTAAATTAACATGATCATTATTTCAAGAAAGGTAAATAAGCCATGTTCATATTATTATAATGTGCTTGGCAAGACATCACATTTGATTGTCCCTTTAATTTCAGATTCAGTGTCCATCATTGTTGTGCCTCAAATATCAAGAGAAAACTGTCGACATAAAAACTGTGTAATCAATCCATACAGTTCAGTTTTGATGGTCCCTGAAGTTGAAATAGTATTTAAAGCCCTACAGATGTGGGAATAATTATCAAGCTTCCATACTTTCAAAGGAAGGAAACCTGTTATGAGGGGTCTTGTTTAGGAGAAGAGTGTGGGGAAGGGGTATAATAGTGGTTGACCACTTTCAGTTTTTTTCCCCTTGGGGCATTGAGCGTTCCCTCTGAAAGAGGAGGGTGACGCCCTTACGGAAGCGTTGGTCCCTGACACTGTAGATGACAACATTGCAGCAGCTGTTGCCAGCCAGAATCCAGAACGCAAAGAAGGAGAAGTTGCACCACGCGTAGCCCACCACGTTGCCCAGCACGAACACGGCGATGGGCGAGAAGGAGGCCGTGAACGCGAACGTCAGGATGCCGATGGTCTTGGCCGCCTTGATGTCGGAGAAGGATGGCCGGTGTTGGCACCAACCCCCTCCCCCTCCTCCCCCACTGCTCTCCCCACCCATGCTGCCCTCAGCCAGCAGCTTGCGCTTGCGGGAGTAACGACGAATGCTGGTGAACGAGACGATGTTGACGACCAGTGTGCCCCCCAACAGTGTAAAGTCGAAGGCGGGGAAGAGGAGCATGACATGGGCGTCGGACGGCTGCGGACCCAGCACATCCCACAGTGGTGCGTAGTTGCACATGCGGCTGCACGGGCTGTACTCCAGCGTAAAGCTGCGGCTCAGCACCAGAGGCGCCACGGCCAGCAGGAAGCTGCCCGCCCAGGAGAGCAGGATGAGCAGCATCGAGCGCCGGCGCGTCACCAGCGCGTCCTTGTGCAGCGGCCACAGGATGGCCACACTGCGCTCCACCGTCATCAGGAAGATGGTGCTGATGGAGACGAAGGTGCAGCCGGCGAACACGGGCCCGATCAGCATGCACGGCTGCCAGGGCACAGACAGGTTACCGCCACCGCTGCCGGTGCTGCCGCCGTGGTTGTGATCCGCCGCCTCCATGGGTGCCGCTGAGGACTGGTACCACACTGGAGGAGTGCTGGTCACCATGAGTGAGATCTCAGTGTAGACAGAAAAGGGGACAACCAAGACGCCAACTAACATGTCAGCGATGGCCAGAGACACTGTTGGAAGAAAGGAAAGAGAGAGAGGGGAGGGGGGATGGGGGCAGAGGTCAGGGTTACATAACAGCTTGTCAAAGCCAAGATGCAATCTCTTTTTTCCTTTTTGTGTACAGAAAGTTAAGTCATTTGTTGGTGTATTGGAAATGTCGATTCTATTCAGCAGACTGACAAAAGGAGTGATCATGTTGACTTATTCCTTTTTGAGCATTTCTAAGAAATTCCCATCAAATTTGCCATAATTTGCCATCATTCCCATCATTTCAAATATGTCCCATCATTTCAATTGTGCCACTATCAGCATTGATGGCACGCTCATGAATGGTAGCAGGCTATTGCACTCAAATGGCTCAGCAAAGGCCAGCCATGCCAGCATTCTTCACACAATTATTAGTCCTTTGACATGACCATGACACTTGTCTATAAAACAATATAAGGTTGATTATTTTGTCTCTACTGGCAAATCTTGACCACTGGTTATTCCAGAGATGTTAGCATTGTATTGCGAAACAAAGAGGAACAGAAGCATAGCCAGGTTTATGGCTGTTACACGCAGGTTTGACTTAGCCATGCCTCCTGTGTCTGAGTCTGTGTGGTGCGCCCTTACCTTTAAGGTAGCCCTGTGGAGTGCGTGATTGCCTGGTCTGCATGAACACGGTGAGCGTGACCACATTTCCCACCACGATGGCGAACGCCAGGCTCACCATGAACACCACGGCCAGGGTGCGGTTGAGCAGCCCACAGCAGCAGACCGTGCAGAGTGGAGCCTGTGACTGTCCGTCCTCGAGCCCGGGTGGCGTGGGTGCCGTCAGGTTGGTGCTGTCTGCAGCGCCCAGCAGTGCCTTCATGCCCCAGGGGATGCTAAGGTTGGCCAGGAGGGCCATCATCCCACACACACACACTCACGTGGCAGAGAACACTGCTGGCCGAAGGACAAGCAGCGGTGTGTGTGTGTGTGTTTGGGTTCTAGAAGGAGGAGGGGTTGTATCTAGGTAAGCCTCCTCCACATCATCTTAAGAAGAGCAAAATGATGGCCCTGTAATGACAGAGAGAGAAAGAGAGAGAGAGAGAGAGAGAGAGGGGTAGACAAGGTGTAAATATAACCCACTCATAGAAGATAAAGAAAATGACAGCCTTCGACCAAATAGGAAAGAGAATTTTGGCTTAATTGTGGCTTAGACAGACAGCTTTCTGTGAGTGGTCAGGGAACCCCATTTAAAATTACCTCCACTAAAAACAACAGTGGAGTTTTATCGGCTTGGGAAAGAATAGGCAATCAGTACCAGCGGTTGTAGGATGGAGGTAACGTAAGAACTATGGGATTTCACATGCATACAAAGTTTCTCTATGTCTCACATTCTCCATTTAATTTGCCACCCTCTCAACCTCTCCGGCTCGCGTTAAGAGTGATGCCAATGTCCTGTCTTCTCAAGACCTGTATTTAATTTCCCCTTCAGCTGACAAACCGTTCCACCACCTCTCAGTCTCCTAGAGTAGTCACTCAACTGGAATGCTAGAAGGACAAACCCAAGGAGGCAGATATCGAGAAAAAATAAGGGTGACTGGCAGGAACACCAACAGACCTGAACAACCAAAGCTCAGGATTTAGCTGTAATGACTGCTATGACACATTTCTGGGTGTTTGGGAGAGGGAAAAGGGAACAGGAACTCCACCCGAAAAAACAAAGGCTTTAAAAGGGGATTAAAATATCAGAAGATTTGGACAGTAGGAAGTGACCTGGGGGGAATTAAACAAGCAGTGAAGTTATTTATTTACTTTTCAAATTTGTATTGGCACCCAGAGATCAGGCCATATTAAAGATGGATAATGTAGTTACAGCTTGGACTAATTTTCATCGGAAGGCTTTGTATCTCAACAATGTGACCTATCTGGTTAAGTGGTAAACCTCCTAATAGAAGAGCCCTGTGGCTTTGTTTTGCTAGGAGAAGGAAGTCATATGGGTCTTCTTTTGGGGGTTTATATGTAAAAATACAAAATAGAAATATTTACAAAAACAGTACAAATCTGACATTTTCTTTGATCATAAAATGTAAACTAATGTAAGTTTCATGCTTGTTATGAAGCAGCGGTGTGAACCAGGTCTAATTGGAGTCTAGAGTGTTTGCGCTTGTGTTTGCGTGTGTGTGTGTGTGTGTGTGTGTGCGTGTGTGAGGGGGGGGGGGGGGGGCGCAACCTTGCCTTATTCATTAACTCCTGCTTGTCACCTAAACTGTCATCTCTCTTGGTGGCCCACCTTAATAAGCAAGCAGCAGTGTGTCACACACACACATTGGACCCTGGGGACTCTACTGCCTGCTTAGCTTGGCCTGCACATGGGATGTTTCTTTTTCCAAAGAGTTTCCCAGAGGAAAGAACCACAAAGGTCTCTCTCTTTCTTTCTCTTTTCAGCCTCTTTCACTCCCACTTTACATGCACAAATATAAACTCCACTAATTAGGCTTGAAAGAACATGGCAAGAGGATGCATTATCTTCCTCATTATAATTCAGCTTTGCATAAAGATTGAGACTCAGTAGCTGAATAAGATAAGATTAAGAGCTTTTTGTTGACTGAGCCAGTGTGCATGTATGGGGATGCAAACACTGCAGACTTAATGATCATGCTTTTTGCATGCAATGTCAATTAGAGGTCCCAGTTGCTCATAAGAAAAAAAATAGTACATAGCTACCAGTTCACACTTGGAGCCTTTAAATGCTATTATAATGAAGTAATAAGACCTTAGAGTACACATCTCACATATATTAGAATTTGCATTTATTGTTCCATTTATTTATTTAGTTGTTTGTTTGTTTGTTTCTTTATTTATTTATTGGTGATAAAAATCCTTTTTAAAAGCCGGATGCGTTTCCCAATATCTGCTGTATATGCTGTGCTTGAAGCTAGATAAAATAAGATGAAAGCCCCAGCTCAGTCGAATGAATTCTGAGAAGATGATCTAAGAATCTTTCCTGTCACAAGTGGAAGCTGATTGACGGAAATACCCTGAAAAAGCCAGAGCCTGCTAGCAACAAGCAGCATGGCGGCATGCTCGAACCACACATGAACCAAGAGAGGACCTCCTGAACGCTTGACTCATTTCACTCACTGGCGGAGCTGGGAGCTTCAGGCTTGCTCCCTGGAGGACATGAGTGTGCAAGGGAGAGAGCCAGAGAGAGAAAGAGAGAGAGCGGGAGAAGGAGCCATGGGCTAGGTCGTGACTCTTGCTAGGCTTTTCACAACAGCAAATGGTCAGCTGGAATAATGGACATGCCACATAGCACTGGGTCCCCCACAGCCTGGGGAGCCTGTGCTAACATTGCCTGCACGTGAGCGTGCTCTCTCTCTCTCTCTCTCTCTCCCCTCTCTCTCTCGCTCTATCCCACTCTCTCTCTCTCTTTCCCTCTCACTCTCCCACTCTCTTTTGGTCTCAGTCACTCACTCTCTGTCACTAGTTATCTTTCTCCCTCTGTCTCTCAGACACTCTCTTACCCAAAGCAGAGTGTCACAGTAAAACAATGATAAAGATTGAAAGGAAAAGAAATCACAAGTTCTCTCTCTCCTTTTCTTTTCTCCGTCACACTCGGCTTGCACCTGTTCCTCTCTTTCCACATTGTATCTCTCCACCCATCACTTCCTCACTCCATCCGTGTTGTTCTTACTTCATCAACTGTCAGTCTTTCTGCTCTTGTACTAATGATTACTAAACTTCCCTTCAAAGACTACTTTCATTATTTGATAACTTCCAATCATCTACTTCATTACAGACAATTATCTCACTCATTGATTTAGTAATGTATCTTCTCAGGGGGTCTACACACAGGAAGTTCCTGTCCGCACCTGATTGATAATCCTGTTAGTGTGGTGACTGGTCTTTCCACAGTAAACACAGGCATCAAAACCTACACTTGCGATCAGGAGTGACGGCTCTAGGTATCCAGCATAGCAAGGTAGGAAAAGAGAGAGCCACATGCCTCTTTCTGGCTACTGTTCTGACAGAGAAAGCATGCAACAGGCATTCAGTTTACTTGCTATGGAAGTGTTCATGTTGTCCGTGAACAGCTTTAACAAAACAGCCAGAACATTTGTAAGTCACATCTGAAAGTGCATGTTCTATGGTAATTGTTTTGCAAAAAACAAGGAAATCTATTTTGAAAGTACAGCTGCATCTGTCACACACAGCACACACATACAACACAGACAGACATGTGCCACACAATGCACAGCACACTTCAAAGCCATTACATCCACATCACTGTGGCATTTATTAAGTCCTCAGCCACGACAGCACAGAACTCAAATAGGCAAGTGGGTGAAGGGCAATAGACACTTTCTAATGCCACAACTCCCATTCATCCAGTATCGCCAGTCACTCAAACAAGAAAAAATAGGCTTAACCCCTCACCTGCATGTCACTGGACGTATGCACGGAATGCACTCAGGTGTGGTGTGGTGGGTCGGCGGCATCCAGTGGTTTGCCGTGGGTCCAGCTTGAGGAGTGGTGTGTGTTGGGCTGTTTGGAGACAGCGGAGCGAAGCGGTCCGCAGGTCTGGCATCACATGCTGGCCACCCCTGTGACTCAGTCTGATGTCACAGATGTTTGGACAGAGGCTGAGGTCCACGGTTACTGCCGTAACAGAGCTCTGACTCCTCTGACTCTCCCCTCCTCGCACTCTCCTACACTCACACACTCACTCACTCCCTCACAGTCTCTCTCTCTCCCCCCCTCCTCCCTGCCTATCTTAGCCTCCTCAGTCTCCTCCTCTCGCTTTTCTTTCCCTCTCACTCTCTCTGTCTGTTGCTCTTAGTCGCTATGCCTGTCACTCTTGCCTCTTGAAGAGATGATGGTTGTTGCTATCTGTGAGTGTTTGTTCTTTGCTATGCTGCTTTTACTTGTCATTCTGTGTTTCTTTGCAAAAAAATCTGTTCATGGCATTCCTAACTGCTGTGAGATCCTGCTCTCTCTCTCTCTTTTTCCCTGTTTCTCTTTCCCTCTCTGTCTTTCACTCTCTCTCTGTCTTTCACTGTCTCTCTCTCTCTTGCTCTGTCTTTACCTCTCTCGCTCTCTGTCTTTCACTCTGTCATATACTCTCAATCTCTTGACATGTTTCTGCTCTCCCCTCTCCTCTTTGCTTCTCCCTCGACACACATACACACACACACACACACGCACAAGCACACACACACACACTCCCTCTCCTCTTTGCTTCTCCCACGACACACACACACACACACGCGCGCGCACACACACACACACACACACACACACACACACACACACACACACACACACACACATACACACACACACACACACTCCCTCTCCTCTCTCCCAGAGGATCACACACCATCTCACACACTTACCGCCACTGACCCTAACACACCCCCCCACCACTTCTCCCACTTAAGAGCCCATTGATTTTGTCCCTTTTGAATTTCATCTGAGCCCCTATCCTTGCCCTTTCCTTTTAATTCATCTTCAGTCCTGCAGTGCTGACCAGGGCTTTTAAAAGGCATTGAGATTCTCTGCATGTGTGGTCTACCACGTCACCCCTCCGTCCCGTCCTCCCTCTCCCTGACAGATCCGTCTTCGTCCCTGATTACTTTCTAACGCCTCCACTCTACTCCCATTGAGATCACTGTTAGCGATCATTAGCCGCGTGACCCTTGCACACGGGATGTTTGCAGTCCACTTCCAGAAGCCCCATCCTCTCTATGCTGAGGGGAGACCTCTGTTACCTCCTTATAACTCCACTACCATTACCCGTTATGTGTGTGTGTGTGTGTGTGTGTGTGTGTGTGTGTGTGTGTGTGTGTGTGTGTTGAACTGTTTCTGTTCTTTTGGGAGGTGAACTCCAACATGAAGTATTCGTTTCACATAGCTCCGCTGCATAACTCGCTGTGATGAACTTGACCAAAGCAAAGTTTAGCGATTCTGCTGCAGAAGCTGTCTAGACTGCCTGTTGGCTGCTTTTCAGTCACCCTTAATTACTCTCTCTATCCTGTACACATGGACAACCTCTGAGGGGGAGATCTTTCCATAACACTCAGTGCAGATGTGGGAGCTGGAAACATTTGGAAGGAGCGGTCAAAGTAAACAAACATGGAGCGAAATCCCTTGCTTATTATTTAATCATCTAATGTTCTGCATCGTTGACTCATCAAACAGACTGGGTTAATCAACAGATTTGAGTGGAAAAAAGCACGTACAAGTAGAACGAGGTCAATATGAGAGTGAAGGAAGTGCATAAGAAGACATCCCGAAACACTACAGTCAGCATTAAACTTTGCAAACTTTGTGATTGAATCATCAATATGCCATCATACACATTTGTAGCCTATTTTTTATATAGTGTATTAGTCTCACTTGTCCAAATCTAACCTCATTGGTTGTCCGCTGCAAGGACTGTTAATCCATGAAAAAGTGGTCAGTGAGGATGCTTATTGGAATGAAATTTAGACAAATAATAATGCCACAGTTGGGGATAGAGATACCAGGGACGTCCCTGCTTGTTTGGTGGTGAAGCGTCTTTAACCACAATGTTTACATGCACACTGATGAGACACTGGTGAAAATGGTCTGAATGGGCATATGAAATGTGGGGTATGACGGAAGCAGACCAGATTGGAGAGTTTCAGTCCAGACAAGTATCCGCTCACTGTGTCCTCAGCATTTCGCCCACTTCTGGAGTAGCTTTGGAGATGCTTTCTCTCTCGATCACAGTCAAACGTCCTCAGAGAAAGAATATCACATCATCTCTCATCATATTCAGTCCAAGCACTTTGACTGGCCTCTCTCTTACTCTCTCTTTCTCATTCTTTCTACCTCTCGCTCCCTCCATCTTAGTTACTGAGCATATAATTCACTCAATTCTCCATTCTATGCTGTTCAGCATGATCACACATTTCTGTATGCTGAGCTATAACTCAGTGAAACCATGTGTGCCGTTTACATGTTTTGCTCCTCAGGCCAGTGGGTCGATTGTGCTCTGTATTTTAAGAGGCAGTTTGAAGCATGACCAGCATATGTATGGGCACATCAGGCTTTATAAATTAAACAGGTGGGACAGAGGAGTGCATTATTCATTGCAGGGTCTTAAAACCTGTGTCTTTAAGTCAAAGTGCAAACAGACTGAGGGAGTGCATGCTGTAGGTTGGCTGCAAATCAGGAGTTTCTCTGGGGAATCCTAATGTGCGCGCCATCTCATCTCAGTCCAAGGGAAAATGTCATTTTTCCTCTGGGCTTCAGGATGTACGTGTGTAAGTGAGTGTCTCTGAGTGTTTTGATGTGTATGAAATGAAATCCACTGATCAAACAATTGACAATTTTATCTACAAAGTGACACATTATTTGTAAAAATGTGGTTACAACTGCTATTATCCACTCTCGCTGTTGTACAGGTACATTGTTTAAAAAGTACAACTTGGTGAGAAGTATAACAAAAAGCTGAGCTTGTAATAGTACTGCCAGTCTATTATTGAAGGCTACAAAATAATTCACAAAACATCATTATAAATCATTGATTCAAGAACATTGATGGACGGCTTGCAGGGGAAGGGATGGCAGAGAGAGGGGGAACTAGCCAATTTAGAATCCAAGGATAGACACTGTGATAGACACTGCATTTCACAGAGATAACAGTGATAAGAAACGTTAACTGAAAGTGTACACAACAAATTCCCTGGCACATTTCAAATTGATGGGTGACGTCTCAAGCATCACCTCAGCACTTTTTAATGTATACATTTTTTAGTGCAAAGGTGCTTGCAATGTCAGTAGAAAAGGTAAATAAAGTGTCATTTTCACTGTATGAACCATTCAAGGAGTTTCAAGTAGTTTGGCTTAACAGCCCATTTACACAGCCCTCCCATTTGAACCACATAGCTATGCTGCCAAACTAGTGCATTTAAGTGTCAATGAGATAATTATCCCCAAAATGAATATTTACGGGCTAGGTACGTTTTTAGTGGCCTTGCTCTATGAGATCTCTACAGCGTCATCAGAATTACGCTTAAAAAGCTGGGTGAAAATGTCTCAAAACCCAGCGCTGGGATTCATCTATATACGACGTTGCTAGGAGCAATGATTCACGTCCCTGCCTCACACATCTATCTATGTGGGGAGGCAGCAGGCACATGTGGCACATCCTTGCGATTAGCACACACTACAACTCCATTTCAGCGGTCGCTCGCAGCTCCTGCTCTAATTATGACACAAATGAAGAGCTACGGGTGCCATCAGAATTTTTATGAGAAAAACATGTTCCGCGCCAGTCGTGTAACACGCTTATAGATAACACGTGTCAGTGGGAATACAAATGAGTGTGGTGCAAGTGAGAGAGTGGTACGCATGAAAGTTCTGGTGTTTGGCATGAGGTTAGCTTCAACAGCATCCACATTTAAACACTGGCATTCATTTATATTTAGCAGATGTGTAGCCTGTGCACCAGGTTAAGACTAGGTTCCCCTAGGTTCTCTCTCTGTCTCTCGCTCTCTCCCTTCTGTTCGCTCTCCCCAGTACAAGCACGTCATTAATTGGGGGGTGGAGTGGGCACCTAGTTGGCCACCTACCTGACGGGAGGTAGGCGTATATATTTAGGCACCTGGGGTCCTTACACAGGTCTGTTACTGTTGCTGGCACACGGGTGAGGAAGCTAGGCGTGGGCACGCTCTTGAAGTGCGGAGGTATGTCAAAGCGGCTGCTTTCTTGTTTCTTATTTTCACTGACGGTTAGCATGCTAAGCGATGTTTGTTTTAATAGTGCGTGTGTGACTCAAAGCAGAAGCTGACTGCACCAGGCTGTACCTGGGTTTGAGACCGTTTGCGGTTCAAAGGTACGATAATGACTAATTAAATGTAACTGTTGTAGTACACTGTTTTTTAACTAAAGTATTGTAAACATGTGTATTTATTCTCCACCAGCACCCACTGGGTATTGTGGCTTGTGTGGTGCGTGGTGTATCCGCTACCAGCGATTTGTATTTACAGCCGGAGCGGCAGGTATGTCTGAGTGTTCTTTCTCTTTGTCGGCTTGACGAACGTGCAATGGATACGAGCGCATTGGTGCTATTTCCCCGTTAGCCTGATGGCGGTTTATTGACGTAATGTGTATTTACTCTGTAATGTGTTGTGAGTGAATCATATGGACAATGGAGTGTGACTACCTGTTTTAATTGCCTGTTATTGTTATATTGTGTATTTACCCTGTAATGTGTGGTGAGGCAATCATGGACAAGGGAATGTGACTACCTGTGTTAATTGTCTGTTTATGTTTTCAGACAGTGATCAAACAGCGTTGCTAGGGTTGCTGTTCTCTACATGTGTGTGATTGTTGTGTGGTTTATGTCCTTTGTTATAGTTTTCCTCTAGCCTGTTGATTGTAGCTTGTAGTGTAGTGAGAGTGCATCAATTGCACATCACAGGCTAGAGTGGTTTCTTTATTTTCTTTATTCTTTTGTTTTGTCCACCCCCCTCCCTCTCGGATAGCCAGCCTCAGTGGTGGTGGAGCCAGGGGAACTTATAGGGCCCTATTGAGTAGGCATCTCCCTAGTTCCCCTTTTTGCACTCAAGGAGTAGAATAGACATGTGAAGTTGCGGTGAAGTGAATTCTTTAATCCTCATATCAAGTTTATCAGAGTGATATATATATTTGCAGTGTGTCTTCTGACAGTGAACACGTGTTGTATTGGGACTCTTACCCGTCCATGAGTCTTTTGTTTGCTCCTCTGGCTCCATTGCTGCAGGCTTGGCGACTCCTTTCCCCTTTTATTTCTTTGTTTATGTATTTGATTCTGTTGACCAACCAACCCACTTTGTATTAATAAAAAACTGTATTTTTATACTTTGAAAGAACCTGTGTCTGTACAGCTTATTGATACCGAGTTCCCCTTGCTCAATAACTCAAGGGGTGGCGTAGTCACTGTACCCTAGGGGGCGCTACATTTTGGCGTAGCCGGCAGGATCGCTGTTAATCTTTAAAGTGTTGTTGGTTGGTCACAGTGAGCAGCACCGTGTGAGTGTGTGTGTGTGTGTGTGTGTTTGTGTGTAGAGAACAGCAACTGGCAACATGAGCGGCGAAGAGGACAACGATGGAGGCTCTGGGGCACAGCAGCTGCAGCAGCTACGGCAACGTGTGGCCCAGCTACAAGCTGAAAACCAGAGACTATCCGGTGCACAAGGTGACGATGCTGGGGGGGGGATCCCCTTCCAGTGCGAAGAGAACAGACACTCTATCTGCCCAGAGAGAGACGGTGCCCTAAGTTCTCTGGCTCCCGAACAACTGGGACCCTTTCCATTGAGGAGTGGACTGAAGAAACGCAAGGCTGTATTAGGTCAAGGTACATGTCCGATCTAGAAAAGGCAATGTTTTTATATGATCACTTAGAGGGCGAAGCCCGAAACGAGATCAAATATAGACCTGCTACTGTTAGAGAAAACCCAACAGAAATGATTTCCGTCTTAAAAGAAGTATATGGATGTTCTAAATCATATGTTTATTGGCAGCAGCGCTTCTTTGACCGAAAGCAGAAAGAACATGAGTCATTGTTTGAGTTTTCACATGCATTGATGAACCTTATGGCACAGGTGAAACAATCCAAACAAGATTCTATTGCTAATGCAGACATGTTGCTTAGAGACCAATTCTGTGAAAATGTTCGGGACCCAATGTTAAAACGGGAACTTAAAAGAATGGTACGGGCTAATGAGGCCTCTTCCCTGCTAGATGTAAGACGGGAAGCCACTAGGTGGGTGGAGGAGGGACAGACAAGTCGCGAACGGAGTCAAAGTGCTCCAGGGCGTAGAAGTGAAGCGCTTTATATGTCTCAGTGTGAAGCCACCGCTGCGCAACCCTCTGAGATGGCAGAGTTAAAAGAACTGGTGTTGAAACAACAAGCCCAACTTGATATGCTGGTCCAACATCTAGGGCAGCCCACCAGTCGATCTCGCGCCCCGCAGCCATATCGGGAGGGACGCTTTAAGCGTACCCCTGACGGTCAGCCCATCTGCATTCGATGCGAGCAACCTGGACATATAGCCCGGTACTGTCAATCCGCTCCCCCTTCGAGCAACCGTAGACCAGCCCCTCACACATTTCTAGATCCCACCGAGCGGTCAGTGCCTTTTGCCCGTAGTTCAAGTAGCCAGCCGGGAAACTAGAAATTCCCAGTGTGCAGAGCCACACACTGGGAGGGGAGGGTTTTGGCTCTGCATGTTCTCCGTCTTTTAGACAATTAGTTGGAAAATGCCCTGTTTTACATGTGGACATTGGAGGGTTGATGGTCCCCTGTCTAATTGACACTGGGTCAATGGTTACTACTGTAACTGAGAGTTTTTTTAATAAATATTTCAGTCATCTGCAGAAGAAAGACTGCAAGTGGTTAGGCCTCAAGGCAGCTAATGGGCTAGACATACCTTACACTGGTTATATCGAGCTGGATATTTTTGTTTTGGGACAGCGTATTCCGGAGAGGGGAATATTGATTGTCAGAGACCCACCCAATGTGACCCTTCATGACCACAAGGTAGCTACCCCTGGTATACTAGGTATGAACGTACTGTCAGAGTGCTATAGAGTTCTCTTTGAGCAACATGGTGCACAGCTCTTCCACTCCCCTCCGGTTAAGTCGGCGGCCCCAGCAGCCCTACGGGCTTTGCGACATTGTGAGAAGATCCAAGCCGTCTTCAATGCCCCCAAGCCATTCAAGGTCAAAGTCCAGGGGAAGTCTCCGGTCTGCCTTGGGGCTGGTGCCCTGACTATGGTTGCGGTTACATGCCCCCAGTTAGATACTGCGGAGTTCTTGTTTGAGCCATTAGGTAATGAAGATGGGCAACTGCCTGAAGGTCTCTTGGTGTCCCCCACCCTTGTCACTGCCAAAAGGGGCATGTTGTGTGCTCCTGTAGTTAATGTCGGGTCTACTGACGTGTGGCTTTCCCCCCGACGCACCATTGGAACTGTGCAGGCAGTGATGGCGACCTCTGCTGGAACCAACCTTGTTGACGGTAAGCCTTCATGGGAAGAGTGTTCCGCCTACGTCTCCACTCAGGAGGCAACCACATGCTCCAGCGTCCATGAATCTCCCTTCCCTGACTTTGAGGGCCTGACTCCTGAGCAAGCTTCCAAAGCCAAAGCCCTCTTTGTTCAGTACGACGATATCTTTTCCAAGGGTGATGGAGATCTGGGATGTACGTCTCTGATTACTCATGAGATTCCATTAGTTGATGATGCCCCTGTCCGTCAACCTTACCGTCGAATCCCGCCCACCCAGTATGACATGGTGAAGGCCCATATCAAACAGCTCTTAGATAGTCAGGTCATAAGAGAGAGCAGCAGCCCGTACTCTTCTCCAATCGTTCTTGTCACCAAGAAAGATGGGAGCCTTCGTCTCTGCGTAGACTATCGGCAGCTGAACTCAAAGACCCGGCGTGATGCCTATCCCCTCCCCAGGATAGAAGAGTCCTTAGATGCCCTGTCCGGGGCAAGATGGTTTTCCACCCTCGATCTTGCGAGTGGGTATCACCAAGTCCCGATGGCCGAGAAAGACAAGTCGAAGACTGCCTTTTGCACACCGTTTGGCCTCTTTGAGTTCAACCGGATGCCATTCGGACTGTGCAATGCTCCCGGCACGTTTCAGCGCCTCATGGAGCGCATGTTTGGAGATTGCCGTAACCAATCGGTCCTTTTGTACCTAGATGATGTGATTGTATATTCGTCGACAGTGGAACAACACCTTGAGCGGCTGGGGGAAGTGTTCACACGACTGAAGAAACAGAACCTCAAGGTGAAGTTGGCTAAGTGTGAGTTCTTCAAACACCAGGTGAGCTACTTAGGCCACGTGGTCTCGTCAGAGGGGGTAGCTACCGACCCTGCGAAGATTGAGGCAGTTAAGGAGTGGCAGCGCCCAGGTCACCTGGCTGAATTGAGGTCCTTTCTTGGCTTTGCAAGTTATTATCGGCGGTTCGTCGAAGGCTTCTCCAAGATCTCAGCCCCGCTACATCATCTTGTGGGGAAGCTCATTGGACCACGGAGAAAGGGGAAGACCCCTCCAGTTCCCCTAACAACAGCATGGGATGAGGCCTGTGAAAAGGCATTTGAGTCGTTGAAGGAGAGACTTACCTCTGCCCCAGTTTTGGCCTATGCCGACTTCAAGAAACCCTTCATTCTGGAAACCGACGCTAGCCATGGAGGCCTGGGGGCTATTCTCTCACAAGAGCATGACGGGAAAGTTCGCCCTATCGCCTTTGCCAGCCGTGGACTGAAACCTACCGAGAGGAATATGGAGAATTATAGCTCCATGAAGCTCGAACTTCTCGCCTTAAAATGGGCAGTGACTGAGAAGTACAGGGAATACCTGTTAGGGAATCATTTCACTATCTTGACCGATAACAATCCTCTCAGCCATCTGCAGACTGCCAAGCTGGGGGCAATTGAGCAGCGGTGGGCCGCTCAACTAGCATCCTTCAATTTCACCATCAAGTACCGCCCGGGAAAGAGCAACCAGAATGCGGATGCATTGTCCCGTCAGTACCTGGACCGGTTTGCGTTTGGGACAGAAGTCCCCTTGCTGGGAGCTCTAGCCGATATGGGCCAGCCGCCCGTCGCCGAGGGTTATTGTGGAGAAGTGGTGGCGCTGCCTGGCCGTAGGCCTCAAGACCTGCGCCTATTGCAAGAGGCTGACCCAGTCATCGGGCCTGTGCGCAAATATCATCAAGCCGGCATACTGCCAGGAGCTGAAGAGCGGACGTCATTGTCCAGCCCTTGCAGGGCACTGCTGCGGCAATGGAGCCGTCTGGTTACTCAGGAGGGGGTATTGTACCGCCTTGTCCATGCCCCAGGTGGAGGCCCAGACACTTTCCAGCTGCTCCTTCCCCAGTGCTTGCAGGAAGAAGTCCTCCGTAGTGTCCATGACCACCAGGGGCACCAGGGCACTGAGAGGACCCTCCAGCTGTTACGGGATCGATGTTTCTGGCCACGCATGACCAAAGATGCTGAGCAGTGGTGCCAACAGTGTCAAAGGTGTGTACTGGGGAAGGCTGTCCAGCCAAAGGTGCGTGCATATTGGGGAACGTTGCAGGCGACCCAGCCAAATGAGATTCTAGCGATTGACTTCACCTTGTTGGAAACTGCAAGTGATGGTCGGGAGAATGTTTTGGTCTTGACTGACATCTTTACAAAATACTCTCAAGCATTCCCCACCAAAGACCAAAGAGCCCCCACAGTGGCCAAAGTCTTGGTCCAGCAGTGGTTCCATCGGTTTGGGCCCCCAGGCCGTATCCATTCAGATCAGGGGCGGAACTTTGAAAGCATGCTGATTCAACAACTCTGCCAGATGTATGGTGTACAGAAGAGTAGAACCACACCTTACCACCCACAAGGTAATGGACAGTGTGAACGATTTAACCGTACCTTACATGACCTGTTGCGCACCCTACCGCCAGCTGAGAAACGGCACTGGCCCCGACACTTGCCACAGCTGACCTTTGCCTACAACACCACACCTCACCAGACTACTGGCCACACCCCATACTATCTCATGTTTGGGCACCATCCGAGATTACCAGTGGACTTCCTCCTTGGTGCTGGGGTGGCAGGACAGGACGCGGGCACCATAGAGGACTGGATTCATGAACATCAACAGAGTGTGCGGATCACCCGAGAGCACGTCCGGCAGAGATCAGAGGAGCTGGCACACCGGCGTAACCGAAACCACAATGCCCAGGTGAACGATTCCGGTCTTGAAGAGGGGGGGTTAGTGTACCTACGTAACCATGTGCCTGGTCGGAATAAAATCCAGGATCACTGGAACCCTGCTGTGTTTCAGGTGTGTCGGCGGCCCTCTGGGACTGGAACAGTGTACACTGTGGCCCCTAGAGATGGGGAAGGGCCAACCCGGCAGGTCCACCGGTCCGAGCTGAGGGCTATTCCAGAAGGGTTGCGGTCAGAGGCAGAGGCGGCTGCCCCTTCTACAAACCACACTGGCCGACCTGTTGACTCCCAATTCTGCGATGATGGAAGGCAAGAAGATGTGGTCATTATACAACCAGGCGGGACTCAGGAGGTCCTGGATTTCCCCCAACCCCATGCTTCCGTTGAGGTGGAAACCATGCCTGGAGAAGAGGCTGAAACCCTGCGGCGCTCAGCCAGGTCGACAGCAGGTCAGCACTCCAACCCCTACCGGCTCCCGCAATCCGTTGCCACCAGGAATGAAGAGGGGTCACTTGCAGAGGGCGGAGCCCCGGACCGGGGGGTGTGAATTGCCATCGTCGGGTCGCCGATTCATTTGGAGGGGGTGGATTGTAGCCTGTGCACCAGGTTAAGACTAGGTTCCCCTAGGTTCTCTCTCTGTCTCTCGCTCTCTCCCTTCTGTTCGCTCTCCCCAGTACAAGCACGTCATTAATTGGGGGGTGGAGTGGGCACCTAGTTGGCCACCTACCTGACGGGAGGTAGGCGTATATATTTAGGCACCTGGGGTCCTTACACAGGTCTGTTACTGTTGCTGGCACACGGGTGAGGAAGCTAGGCGTGGGCACGCTCTTGAAGTGCGGAGGTATGTCAAAGCGGCTGCTTTCTTGTTTCTTATTTTCACTGACGGTTAGCATGCTAAGCGATGTTTGTTTTAATAGTGCGTGTGTGACTCAAAGCAGAAGCTGACTGCACCAGGCTGTACCTGGGTTTGAGACCGTTTGCGGTTCAAAGGTACGATAATGACTAATTAAATGTAACTGTTGTAGTACACTGTTTTTTAACTAAAGTATTGTAAACATGTGTATTTATTCTCCACCAGCACCCACTGGGTATTGTGGCTTGTGTGGTGCGTGGTGTATCCGCTACCAGCGATTTGTATTTACAGCCGGAGCGGCAGGTATGTCTGAGTGTTCTTTCTCTTTGTCGGCTTGACGAACGTGCAATGGATACGAGCGCATTGGTGCTATTTCCCCGTTAGCCTGATGGCGGTTTATTGACGTAATGTGTATTTACTCTGTAATGTGTTGTGAGTGAATCATATGGACAATGGAGTGTGACTACCTGTTTTAATTGCCTGTTATTGTTATATTGTGTATTTACCCTGTAATGTGTGGTGAGGCAATCATGGACAAGGGAATGTGACTACCTGTGTTAATTGTCTGTTTATGTTTTCAGACAGTGATCAAACAGCGTTGCTAGGGTTGCTGTTCTCTACATGTGTGTGATTGTTGTGTGGTTTATGTCCTTTGTTATAGTTTTCCTCTAGCCTGTTGATTGTAGCTTGTAGTGTAGTGAGAGTGCATCAATTGCACATCACAGGCTAGAGTGGTTTCTTTATTTTCTTTATTCTTTTGTTTTGTCCACCCCCCTCCCTCTCGGATAGCCAGCCTCAGTGGTGGTGGAGCCAGGGGAACTTATAGGGCCCTATTGAGTAGGCATCTCCCTAGTTCCCCTTTTTGCACTCAAGGAGTAGAATAGACATGTGAAGTTGCGGTGAAGTGAATTCTTTAATCCTCATATCAAGTTTATCAGAGTGATATATATATTTGCAGTGTGTCTTCTGACAGTGAACACGTGTTGTATTGGGACTCTTACCCGTCCATGAGTCTTTTGTTTGCTCCTCTGGCTCCATTGCTGCAGGCTTGGCGACTCCTTTCCCCTTTTATTTCTTTGTTTATGTATTTGATTCTGTTGACCAACCAACCCACTTTGTATTAATAAAAAACTGTATTTTTATACTTTGAAAGAACCTGTGTCTGTACAGCTTATTGATACCGAGTTCCCCTTGCTCAATAACTCAAGGGGTGGCGTAGTCACTGTACCCTAGGGGGCGCTACAGATGTTTTTGTCCAAAGCGTCTTTCAGTATAGTCCAGATATGCTCTTTTATGAGTAGCCTATGTGTGCTGAGCTCCGAGTGTCAAAGCCTAAGCATTAACAAACTATCTGTTGAAATTCTGTTAACTACAGTTTATGTTTAAGGTTAGGTCGAGGGGTTGGATTTGGTTAAGGTGATGTTCAGTGAACAAATAGAAAGACTGAACTTAAATGTTTACAAACCATCTGTAAAGTCTATATAGGTGGGCTATCCAAATAAAGTGTCAGCAAAGTCTCTAACTAATTTTTTTTTCTGAAATCCTATTCTCAAAACTGCCAAGACCAACTTTTACTAAGAAAAAGCAGGAACTCCTAAACTAACAGATTTTATTGTTTTGCGTTGTTGTTTTACAAGCTTCATAAGCTAATTATTCAATCCTCCTCTCGACTAGGCCTACTTCTTACAGTATTTCTCTGTTCCTAAAACACATTTTTACAAAACATGCCTCGGTTTCTCTGAACACTAAACCCAAGTGCCAACTCCCTAAACCAATTCTGCTAAACTTTAAGCACAATTCTCTGCTTTAAACACAGATTTCAATTGTTAACCGCACTTTCTTCAAACCACAACACACAATTCTCTGCTTTAGACACAGTTTTCAATTGTTAACCACATTTTCTTCAAAACACTAAACACCATCCTCTCTACTTTGCATGCTTCATCAATGCCAAAACCTCATTGTGTTCAAACAGAAAACACTGCTAATCAAATGACAAAACTTCCATTTCCAAAGCTGTTGTGCAATTTGAAATCAAAACTTTAGCTCCTAGTTTGGAGAACAATTTATGGCAACATTGAAGTGAGTAGTGATCAGAGGGGCAGAGGAGTGAGAGTAGCACCGATCTCAGTTGCACCGATTCTCCGGACATTCAGAAGAGAGAATGGGTAAGAAACACTACTATGACAGTAAAACACTAGTTTGAATGCCTTACTGTATCAGGAGCATAGTATTCTTGTATTTTACTGTAGAATATTTTACATTGTACTGTATTTGTAAAATTACAGTATACGTAAACAAATACAAAGTGCAACCATTGATGACCAAGACATATTCCTAAACATCAATACAAAGAGCCTAGCCACAGTGGACCATGTTCTAAGGCAGAACATCTTGAGAATGAAGCAGGTGTACAGGGTGCCTTTTGACAGAAACTCTGATAGAGTCAAACAATTACAGTATGATATGACTATGTGCAAGTAAGTCATATACGTTTCCACAACTGATTACGTCCTATCAGCACAGAAACATTACTGTACTGTATTGTAATCCAATCAAATGTTCAAATCAAACTGTATTTTCAGATGTTTCACAACACAACAATTGTCGATATTGTCTTGAGCAAGAACAGGATGCAGTCTAGTTTTTTTTGTCCTTTTATTATTTTACATTTTTCTTTCATTTTTGAGTTAAAACATTATACAGTTACAATATTTTACAGCAGAAGAAAGCGTACAGTAACACTGGAGATGAAAAGGCATAATACTCCTGATAAGGCCTTCATACTAGTGTTTTCCCATTTCATAGTAGTGTTTTCCATTGAGCACATCAGTGTTCAATCAATGCTTAGAATGTCTACTCAAATAATGGTCTGTGTTTGTTGTTTGAAAACAAAATGCCCTTTTGAGGTGACATAATAGTGTTTTGAAACCAAAGTGGCCTTTTGCAAGAGATATAAAGGGTTTCGCATTTTGTGTGAGTGGTTTTGGGATTTGTGTTTAGAGCTAAGAGAAACCGAGGCATGCTTTGAAAAAATGTGTTTTGGGAACAGAGAAATACTGTAGTACTCCCATATTTAGGTGCTACGTTTAGCACTAAGGTGCTCTGTGAATTACGTCAAAAAACTACTTGTAGTCCCAAAGTTAGGACTGACACACCCATCATTTCTAGGAGTTTCTCCAAAGTTCAGGAGCCACTTTTAGCCTTGAGATGCTTTGCGAACACGGGCCTGGATCTGAAAAGATTCATTCTGCTGAATTTGAATAGTTTGCATAATATCAGTCTGGAATGGTTTTTCATTGTGTTTCAATAAAACATCTACTGTTGCCACAGATGGATTTTCCGTAGATTTCTATTGTATGGTTTATTCCGTGTTGTCATTGGAAAGGGGTCAAAAGAACAGTTGCCTCCATTTTGCCATCATTGTTAGACCTAAAATTATCACATCAGAAAAACTGGACACTGACTGAATAATAAAAAGAAAAATGTAACACCAAGGTTGTGTCATATGCTACATCATGGATTGGCACCATTTCACGGAACTCAGCAGTGGTGGTTGGATTGGGAGTTTGCCTAAACTAGCTATGGATTAAGTCTCGGAGGAAAACACGCATGGACAGATTTGTTTACTTTCACCTCCACTACTAGTGGCTTCAATGATTCAATGTTTGATCTGTGACAAGATATTGGCAAACAACAAAAAATGTCATACTGAAGGACGTTTCCAGAACAAGCACTCTGCATTTCCTGTAAAGTATCCGGCTGGGGATGAAAGAAAGAGAGCGGTTTCAGAACTGCTGTGGAAAGCAAAACAGAGCAACGGTAGTTTTAAGAAATGGTTCAAATATTTTTGTGGCTCCAGACAGATTTTATTTTTAGATACCTTTAGATAGCAAAGGTTGCCGACCCCTGAAATAGCCACCTTGTTAAAAAATATTCCCGATCCAGTAGAGATGGAAGAGCAAGGTATACATAGAGCAGCAGGCAATACATCCTTTCGTTACTAATCTCATTAGGAATATTCACCATTGTGTTTGTTTGTGTGTGTGTGTGTGTGTGTGTGTGTGTGTGTGTGTGTGTGTGTGTGTGTGTTTGTGTGTGTGTGTGTTTGTGTGTGTGTGTGTGTGTGTGTGTGTGTGTGTGTGTGTGTGTGTGTGTGTGTGTGTGTGTGTGTGTGTGTGTGTGTGTGTGTGTGAAAGAGAGCAACAGAGAGCAGGACATGTCATTCCAGCCTGCAGCCATTTGACCTAACAGACATCAGGCCTGAGGGACATGAAGTGTGTGTGTGTAAGAGAGTGAGACACAGACCGGCGATGACGTTCTCGCCCAGGTCTTACGTAATGTGCCGCCGGACAGCTGGGAGGCACCGGCAGCATTGTTCTGTCCTGTCCTGGGCTCCCTTCACCAGATGCCATCCGCCCCCCGCACTCATCCCTATGAATGATCTCATCTGAGACACAGACAGCCACTGGGCCCAGCCCTGACTAACTTTCTGAGCGTGCCTGAACACTTTTCATTCACGGATGTTTATGCATTTCCTTAATGCATCCACTGATAAACAATGATTCACCAGTGCCAAGGCCACTCAGGTTTTCTGCAACCTTCTCTTGTTAGGTTGAAAGAAGTGTGGATGTGTTAAGTGTTGCAACAGTACATATTATTATCTTTTACCTGTGCATAAAGGAAGACCACATTTGGCATTTTATTTAAAAAGTAATACAACTCCTACTGTGTAGAATACAGATTTAAACATACCGTACATTGCCCGCATCATGTTGATCTCGTCATTTGCTCTGCTTTCACCCATTGTTATGTAAGCACAATGTTAACCACACTCTTGTGCTACACTCTGCTCAGTGAGATTGTCCAGGGCCAAGCTAAAGCCACAACACAGGTACTGAAGGTGGTGGGGGACAGCTTAGCAACTGTGTTTATCTGATTAGACCCACAGTTCCACTTGCACAAGGTTAGTGGAGGATTTTCAGTGGGCTTGTATGCCCTATATTGGCTGATGAAAAAATATCACCTACCAATAGATTAACCTTCAGGTTGAGATGTGTAGCAGTAATGTGTAAATAGAGCCACAACATTGTATAATGCATGCTGAAGATGAATCAGAATTATATATAGTGTCAGAGAATGGCCATGACTTGATTATGTTTTGAGGCGGGCATAAAGCTTGTTATGTCACAAGAGAGTAATCAATACAACACATAAAGACATGAAATGTGCCCCTCTGTGAATTATTTAGGTTTGCTGTAGGTTTTGTAGGTAATTTAGTCCTACCTAGTCCTTATTTACAAATATGGGATGTATCTCTGCCCAGGGCAACGATGGCCACCAGGTAACTTGCAAAACTCTGTAATGAGAAAAAGCCACACATTTAAGTATTTCGTGTGGGCTTTAGCACACCCACCTCAGGGTCAAGGGGGGTTTGAATCCTGTATGGCCAAGCAGTTTCTTCAGACAAGTCATGTCACCTATTTATTTACATTTACATTACTACAGACAAGTCACCTTTTTATTTATTTAACACACAAAAGTCGTGCTCATTTGTGTTAATTCTGTACGGAGAGATACACAGGATGTGAGCAGAAATGGAGCTCCAGCGCCTAACATACTTTTGACAAGTTTTTACTGTTCAGTCGAAATCATTCCCCTTTATGTGCACAAACACTTCAACCCACACAGAACAGACATGCAGTACTTTAGAGCAGGCAGAAACTGTATTACTAAGAGAAACGGGGGTCTTGAGCACAGCACTCTTCTCTGTGATGCATAAGTGTTACAACTTAAGTGAGTGTGCCAGTCATAGACATGGCCCTTGACTTGAAAGAAGGACCGGACTGGATCTTGTACGTCAACAAGAAAAAAACACTGAAGGTTGTGGTAAAAGGGGGAAACATTTTTTTCAGGAACAAACATACTATTCAATTCAAAAACTGAATCAATTTCACCGGATTTTCTTTTGCAGCCCCTTTTGGTGCTGGAAAACGTCAATGACAGTCATACCCAGCACAGTACTGCTGGCTTCAATGTTGGATGTCCTTAACCACTCTAAATCTGGTTCAGTTTGTTTATGTGTTATACCATTTGCCAAACTCAGTCGAATTACACCATCCTCGATAAAAAAACATAAAAAAATAAACATCTCTCTATCTAGCAGTGGTCAAATCAAATCTCAGAATGCATTCTCACTGTTGAGACAGACATTGTTTTCAACGTTATATTCAGTAAGATTTTAATACCGCAGTTGTACTGCTCTGTTCATCACTTGATACTCAGATTAGTTCATTCTTGAGCCAAACCACATTTTAAGCTAATACGGGAACAGTAAACAAAGTCAAACAGGAATTCAGGACACTTTGTGCCAACTTAGTGGTGTTGCTCAAGCTTGGGATTTTTCTTCTGTTGTTTATTCAAAACTGTCAGATCTGACCTTTTCAACTTCTGGCTTTTTCTATGTACCGAAATGTGTCATCAATTAAAATCCTGATTTGATGGAGACTTTGTATGATAGCCAGTTCCACAGATCCTACCTTTGACCTCTGTTCTCTCCATATTTGTTTTGGCAGTGCACTTTTGAAATCTACTGTTGCTAAACAGCCCCATGTCATATCTGGTACAAACGACCATGGAAGACACTACCTTTTCCGAACAACTAAAGCTCACTGGATGATTGTCGCCTTGTGTGCATTTACATTTAGTCATTGAGCAGACACTTTTGTCCAAAGCGACGTACAAGGGAGAGAACAGTCAAGCTACGTGCAAAAATACTATTTTATATAAGGAATAGAAAAAAAGTGCAGGAATGTAACTGCTGTAAGTGTATTTTAAGTACAAGTAGAAGAGCAAGTTAGGAAGTAAGGTGCTCTCTGAAGAGTTGGGTCTTTAAGAGTTTCTTAAAGGTAGAGAGGGACGCTCCTGCTCTGGTAGTGCTTGGCAGCTCATTCCACCAACGTGGAACTACGAATGAGAAAAGTCTGGATTGCCGTACTTTCACAGACGGCAGTGCTTAACAACGCTCATTAGACAAGCGCAGCATCCTGGGGGTAACATTTGCCCTTACAAGAGCTTTTAAGTAGGTGGGAGCAGAACCAGCAATGCCCAGTATTGGCTGATGAAAAAATATCAATCACCAAAAGATTAACCTTTAGGTTGAGATGTGTAGCAGTGAAGTGCAAATAGAGCCGCAACATTGTATACTGCTGCATGCTGTGGATGACTCAGAATTATATATAGTTTCAGAGAATGGCCTAGACTTGATTATGTTTTGGTTGGGCATAAAGCTTGTTATGTCACAAAAGAGTAATCAATATAACACATAAAAACATGAAATGTGCCCCTCTGTGAAGACGCTGTGACTCCCAAAAGAATGATTTCTTGCCTAAACCCGAGACCTGTATCGATATGTCATGCCACCATCTTTATTGACAAGGGCATGTCTGCACAGCTGTCCAGACACATAAATGTTCGCTCCTACCAGTGCTTTCCATTTTCATTTCAAATTTCCATGGGCTATCACGTTAGCTCCTGGAGGCTGTAGGTTGTTGTAGGTAATCACTCTAAATGAGGGTTGGTTTATGTGTTGTACCATTTTGGCCAGTTTTAGTGTAGAGACACCATCCGTGGCTGTGGGGATGCAGCTCTGTCGGTTCCTCCCTCTCCTCTCTGACACCTCTCTCCCTTCTGGCAGGCACTGAGTGGAGCGGTTCCAGAACTGTCCTTGGCACAGACGTGCAGACTTTCCCGGATGACAACAGTCAGGGAGATCCTCCCAAAAGAGTCAACAGTCAATCAGTATAAAATGAAACATGCTGCACACACTGACAATAATCCCACTGAGGGAGAAGCACTGAAGACACTCTACCCTCTGTAAAACTGCCATCATGATTTGGTATGTATATGTAGTCTATCCTTTTCTTTTAGCAAAATCATCCGTCCGTAACTGGTTAATGTTCTTTGGAAAGATCTTTTTAATGAATGCTCAAACAGTTCTCTTGCTAATTCCAAGCAGCTGTGCAGTGTTTATAGTTGCTCCATTTGTGTGTGGGAAGCCCTTTCTGATTTCTGTATCCCTGCTTGTCCTGCAGTCTCTCTGTTGGAGCTCTCCTGGCTTTAGTGGCCTGTCTGCCATATCAAGTCACCACAGCAACGGTGGTGAAAGACCTCGTCTCAGGTAGGCAACATTTTTGCGTCCCGGACAATTTTGGTCGGCACAGTAGAGGTTCCTTTGTCAGTTAACAGATAAGGAAATAGAAAGCAACAGCTGCCAAACATGGATGAACATTTTTAACATTGCTTCACATTTGAACATTTTTATTACTTGGTGCTTTATTATTATTGCTATCACTATTATGTAACACCCTTTCTGCAATCGTTTCTGTGCCTCTATCAAACTTGTATGAGCTGGAGCTAATGTTAATTTCATCATGTTTGGTTTGTAGTCAAAGCCAGTCATCTTTTTTAAACTGATTTATTGGGTTTGCAGAAGGGGTGGAGAAAGTGATTAAAAGCAGAAAGGAAAGTCTTCAATGTCAGCCACTACACTACTGTCTGCTGATCCTCAAGGGAGAATTGTTATCAACCATGTGCTCTGATGATGATACAACAGACTTATCGGACAGTATCTTGTGTAGGCCGTCACTTTTTTTTTTCAACAAAATATAAGGGACCTTCAAGACCTTTAAGATCCTCATTCAGGAACCAAAACATCAAATCTGCTCCCCTGATAACCATTATATAAAAAACTATGAGTAGTGGTATAATTTGCTCTACGCTGTGTACATTTATATATTCGTATCTAGTATCATTCTTGGTTCTACCGAATGGAATTTGTGAAATTCTGCTTGAGTGTTTTCTAGTTATTCAATTCAATTCAATTCAATTCAATTCAATTCAATTCAATTCAATTCAATTCAATTCAATTCAATTCAATTCAATTCAATTCAATTCAATTCAATTCAATTCAATTCAATTCAATTCAATTTATTTGTATAGCGCCATAACAATACAATTGCCTCTAGGCGCTTAACAGAGCCCAGAGCCTAAACCCCCTTAGTGCATGCACAATGGCAACAGGGGCAAGGAAAAACTCCCTGTTAGGCAGGAAGAAACCTTAGGCAGAACCACGGCACATAAGGGGGGACCCATCTGCTTGAGGTCGGCCGGGTGGAGACAGAAAGGTGGGAAGGGGGAGGGTTGTGTGGCAGAAGGGGAAAGGAAGCAACAGGGGTTATACACAGCCAACATTTGGTCGCTGGACATAGTAAGTATACAGACATCCGGTGGTAAACACATGATACAGGCAAGACCAGATTACTGTACCAATAGGGTTACTGTTACAGGGGTAAGGGATGTAGGGACAGAGAAACATTTCAGTGGTGGCAATAATGTATATTATATATAAAGCATAGGGTATTGGGTAGACTAGGTGTACGGCAATGCATTGGCGGGTGGGTGCGATTGGCCGAGGGTTTCTCCAGGTAGACCAGGTGGAGAGACTACAGCAGCGTCCCATAGCGGAGATAGTCCTGATTAGTAGGGAGAGAAAAGGGAAGAAAAGGAAGAAAGTGAGTGGGTAGAGTTCAGCTGTCCATGTGCGTAGATGCGGAGTGGTGGGGGTGAGGAGCAATAGTTCCATTTCCATCAGCGATTGGAACATGCTATAAGGGAGAGAGAACATTTATGTTAGTAGACATCAATTTCAGAAACAGATAGGGAGATACATTTGGGTAGTAGATTTAACAGTAGGCAATACGGCTATTTTATCAGTGTTATTATAGGCATAAGCAATATGGTATGGAAGGAGAGAGAGAGAAAGAGAAAGGGAGAAGATATGTTTAGTAATACTGGCATTTGTTATTTAGTTTGGTAGTTATCCTTTCAGGTAGTGTGAAATAAAAGACATTTAATTAGACGGAATTAGACGGTATAACGTATATCATAGTATGATGGTACTAAGCTTAATTTACATTATCTATATTATTCTTTCTCAACAGGTCATGAACGGCCAAAGAGAATGGTTGGGGGCCTTTTGGCCACCAACATCCCCTGGCAAGTGATGGTCTACCTGGGCGAAGGAGTGTTTGATGGCGGCTTTGCTGGAGGTGCTCTGATCTCAGACCGCTGGGTGCTAACTGCCGGACGGAACCTCTTCATCAGAAGGGCTCGTGCAGACACTCAAGGAAAAGAGCCTCTCATTCCCAAAATCTTTGTGGGTGTCTCTCGCTGGTCTAGTGCTGATTCCTCCAAAGAGGTGGCTGTTGAGAAGGTGAGACACGAGTCCTTCTGGAACTCAGTAAACATTTGTTTGTCCTGTGGACATTCTGCTGCAAGGACCCTTAGACATACTGTGAAGAATTTTGTTTTTCATCCTGGAGTCAGCAGAATGTAAAAATAGACATTTGCTCTAGCTGATGAAACAGAAACCAGCTGGAAGTAGCAGACATGAATTTGAGAGTATGGACAGAATTTATTGAAATAGATTATAACATACCATTGTGGGAATGGAAATAACATGGTTTGCTTGTTTTCTCCAAGCCACGTTGTACATTTTTCATGTGACCTGTAAATCATGCTGAATTTACCAAGGATCTGACTTGCCTTGACAAGTGTATACTGTATATACTTGTATATGTTGACTAATACAGAAGTGACATTTCAAGAAGCTTTGACAACAAAAACACAATGTTTATATTCTTCTCTCCCACAGGTATTCTTACACCCAGCCTTTCAGAACACGTCGGACTGGGACAACGACCTGGCCTTGATCCAGCTGAAAGAGCCTGTCACATTTAGTGAGGCAGTGATGCCTATCCCTCTCCCTGAGCATGGGGATGACCTGGAGGAGAGGCCAGGCACCCAGGGCATCATCGCTGGCTGGGGCTGGGGAAGGGACTTCGTCCAGTCCAAAGTCCTCAAGTTCCTCAAGCTGCCCGTGGTCTCTAGACAGCAATGCCGGACCAATTATCAGGTGTTGACCCACAAGCCCTCGGTGGACAACAACATGTTCTGCACAGGCCCGGGTGATTATGAGACCAACGTATGCTTCTGGGATGCAGGCGGTGCCCTGGCTTTCCTACACCCAGAAGACAACAGGGTTTATGCAGCTGGGATCCTATCTTTCGACAAGAGCTGCGCTGTGGAGAAGTATGCTGTTTACACCAAGATATCCCCGTATCTGCCGTGGATCCATGCTGTCATGAGGGGTGATCAGGATTACTCCTCTCAGCGCTCCTCTCTCATGGATGACATGTTTTCCCGGAAGTTTTAGTCTGTGTGTATTTTTGTATATTATCAGTGTTTTCTATGCATCTTTGGAACTTTATAATTCCTCTGGATTTGTGGTCTTTTCTTTTTACTTGCTTTATGCAGAAAAATTATTGAGGATTACTTGGGCATGAATGATAATTCACTGCGAGATTTTGTGAAATTTTAAACAATGGCACAGCCATGGATGTTATGAGTTGTTATTGCACAAATTAATTGAAGATAGACAGTTACAACACCTTGGCTCTGATTGAGTAAAAGTTTCCTTGTGCAAAAATAATTGTGTACTCAACATCACTCTACAAAAAAATTCCCAGATGATTTTCAGGATCTAATTAGGACAGTATCATTTATTTCTGAAAAATAGCTGAGACACCCAATGACTCTGTCATTGAAACAGCTTCGACATTTTGTGTTGCTTATATCAAATTGTCAACCCCAAGCCTTCAATAAACAAGGGCCTGAAAGTTTGCGGAAATTGTATCTTCTCATTATTACTGATACCATTATGTCACAATACCCTACAGAGGTTTAGTTGTGTCATGACATTTTGATACCATATTTCCTGACTATTAACAGTGCTGTATATAAACGGTATCATAGTATTTTTCGCGCAGGCGAATTGTACCAATTCCCAGCTATGGCCTTACCTGGTCAGTCAGAGAAACAGACCCAGCTTTTTCGGAAATTCACGAAGTACTTTGAAACGGTCACCGTTGGCATTGTATCAGGTGGCATGGGATGTTGCTCGAGCTAAAAAGTCATATAGTGAGGGACAGTTTGTGAAGTCTTGTGTACTGATGTAGTTGCAGACAGATAGTAATAACGTCTAGTAAACAGACTTGGAGTCACTGTCAGACCCAAGCTGGTGAAAGCTGCCATAGTAATCAGCTGCTGAATACCACAGGAAGGTAAAATAGTAAAAGAAACAAACTGGTAAATCTCGAGTTAATTATAGATATAAATCGTGGCTCTCTTGTATCATGACGGTTCATTCATCCTGTGGGTATGCTACCCTACTCAGTAGCTTCGCCAGCTATAACTACCTAGTGAACTGTAGCCTACAACGTTAACCTACTCACTTGAGCTGCAAATCCCTACCATGCTACAGTTTAATTAGCACCTATCTCAGCAGTCTTCAATGTTTATTTTTGTGCCATATTTTAAATCTAAATGTGGTAATTTCTCTTCGTAAAACCCACTGGAGGACACTATTTACAGTATTTCTCTGTTCCTAAAACACATTTTTTCAAAACATGCCTCGGTTTCTCTGAACACTAAACCCAAGTGCCAACTCCCTAAACCAATTCTGCTAAACTTTAAGCACAATTCTCTGCTTTAAACACAGATTTCAATTGTTAACCGCACTTTCTTCAAACCACAACACACAATTCTCTGCTTTAGACACAGTTTTCAATTGTAACCACATTTTCTTCAAAACACTAAACACCATCCTCTCTACTTTGCATGCTTCATCAATGCCAAAACCTCATTGTGTTCAAACAGAAAACACTGCTAATCAAATGACAAAACTTCCATTTCCAAAGCTGTTGTGCAATTTGAAATCAAAACTTTAGATCCTAGTTTGGAGAACAATTTATGGCAACATTGAAGTGAGTGGTGATCAGAGGGGCAGAGGAGTGAGAGTAAGAGGAGGAGGAGGAGGAAAATGATGAAGAGGAAGAGCAAGACGGAGAGCCATTACTGTATCTCTGATGAGATTCAGGCCAATGTGTTCAACCATGTGGTCAACATGGGTTTGACCATGCAGGAGGCTGGCAAGGCTGGCCAGAGGGTTCAACCAAACATAAGCCGCTTCTCAGTTGCACCGATTCTCCGGACATTCAGAAGAGAGAATGGGTAAGAAACACTACTATGACAGTAAAACACTAGTTTGAATGCCTTACTGAATCAGGAGCATAGTATTCTTGTATTTTACTGTAGAATATTTTACATTGTACTGTATTTGTAAAATGACAGTATACGTAAACAAATACAAAGTGCAACCATTGATGACCAAGACATATTCCTAAACATCAATACAAAGAGCCTAGCCACTGTGGACCATGTTCTAAGGCAGAACATCTCGAGAATGAAGAAGGTGTACAGGGTGCCTTTTGACAGAAACTCTGATAGAGTCAAACAATTACAGTATGATATGACTATGTGCAAGTAAGTCATATACGTTTCCACAACTGATTACGTCCTATCAGCACAGAAACATTACTGTACTGTATTGTTATCCAATCAAATGTTCAAATCAAACTGTATTTTCAGATGTTTCACAACACAACAATTGTCGATATTGTCTTGAGCAAGAACAGGATGCAGTCTAGTTTTTTTGTCCTTTTATTATTTTACATTTTTCTTTCATTTTTGAGTTAAAACATTATACAGTTACAATATTTTACAGCAGAAGAAAGCGTACAGTAACACTGGAGATGAAAAGGCATAATACTCCTGATAAGGCCTTCATACTAGTGTTTTCCCATTTCATAGTAGTGTTTTCCATTGAGCACATCAGTGTTCAATCAATGCTTAGAATGTCTACTCAAATAATGGTTTGTGTTTGTTGTTTGAAAACAAAATGCCCTTTTGAGGTGATATAATAGTGTTTTGAAACCAAAGTGTCATTTTGCAAGTGATATAAAGGGTTTTGCATTTTGTGTGAGTGGTTTTGGGATTTGTGTTTAGAGCTAAGAGAAACCGAGGCATGCTTTGAAAAAATGTGTTTTAGGAACAGAGAAATACTGTAAAAGGTTATTTTCGAAAAATGTGTATGGGGGAGCATGCCCCCAGACCCCTCTAGTTTTGCTGGGTCACAGGAAAAACTAGAAAATGCATTTCCTGAAGGAAATACCAGTGCATGAAATGCAAAAGTTAAGAAAGGAAGAAGAAAAGAAAGAAGAGTGAAAGAAGGAAAGAAGAAAGGAAATAAGAGTGAAAGACGGAAAGAAGAGTGGAAGATGGAAAGAAGAGTTTCATGCACTGTAATTATAGGTTTTATGTAGGGGCTTATCCCTCCCAAAAGTGGGAGCCTAGATTCTTGTGGCTCTTTGAAATGGTGTTGGGTTTTGTTGTGGCTCTTTGAACTAGACTGTTTAGCCACCCCTGCACTATATCAACGCGATTGAGTTTAAATTTGCAATGTTCATGTACATTTAGTCATTTAGCTATCCAAAGCGACAAGGGAGAGAACAGTCAAGCTACGAGCATTTTGTAACAACTAGAAAATGCATTTCCTGAAGGAAATACCAGTGCATGAAATGCAAAGGTTAAGAAAGGAAGAAGAAAAGAAAGAAGAGTGAAAGAAGGAAAGAAGAAAGGAAAGAAGAGTGGAAGAAGGAAAGACAAAAGGAAAGAAGAGTGAAGAAAGGAGAGAAGAGTGGAAGAAGGAAAGAAGAGAGGAAAGAAGAGTGAAAGAAGGAAAGAAGAAAAGAAAGAAGAGTGAAGAAAGGAAAGAAGAGTGGAAGAAGGAAAGAAGAAAAGAAAGAAGAGTGAAATAATGAAAGAAGAAAGGAAAGAAGAGTGAAGGAAGGAAAGAAGAGTGTAAGAAGGAAATAAGAAAAGAAAGAAGAGTGAAAGAAGGAAAGAATAAAGGAAAGAAGAGTGTAAGAAGGAAAGAAGAGTGAAGAAAGGAAAGAAAAGTGGAAGAAGGAAAGAAGAGTGGATGAAGGAAAAAAAGAAAGGCAAGAAGAGTGGAAGAAGGAAAGAAAAATGGAAGAAGAAAATAAGAAAGGAAAGAAGAGTGGAAGAAGGAAAGAAGAGTGAACAAGAGTGGCTCTGGATGAAGAGATAAAGAGAGAGTGAAAATATTGAAAAAAGGAGATAAAAATGGAGTGAAGAAGAGAGATTGAGTGTGAGAGAAAGTTGACTGAGAGAGAAAGATGGAGAGATGGAGAGAAACAAAAATAGAGAATGGATGGTGTCTTAATGTTCCTAGTTACAGTTAAATTGAGAGGGACAGAGAGAGAAGAGGTTCCTTTGATTTGGCACAGGTGTCAGTAAAGCACAGGTGCAAGCCAGTTTAAAGACCCTATTATGATGTCATAATGGCCCAATGTAAGTCAATGGGAGAAATTTATATTTGTTTTTCTTTAATATCTTAAAAAGTATAAAGTTTAGAAAAGTGAAAAATACATAGCATAAGTGTCGTTTACAAGACCTACGCGACAAAGTTTGAATGAAGTTTCTACGTTAAGCGGTTCGGGCTGAATTAATCGCAGAAAAAGGTAACAAGAATAAGAAGAAGAAGAAGAAGAAGAAGCCTAGGAATAACAATACAGGGCATTTCATGCACTGTAATAAATACTACTTTACATAAGAAATAGAAAAACGAGGTAGAAAATAAAAAAAGAAGTGCAGGAATGCAACTGCTGTAAGTGCAAGTAAAGCACTAGTCGAAGTGCTAGTTAGGAAGGGAGGTGCTCTCTGAAGAGCTGGGTCTTCAAAAGCTTCTTAAAGGTAGAGAGGGACGCGCCTGCTCTGGTAGTGCTAGCTAGGCAGTTCGTTCCACCAACGTGGATCTACAAATCGGAATAGTGTGGATAAGCATCCTGGTGTAGTCTTTTTTTATTACAGTGCATGAAATGCCCTGTATTGTTATTCCTAGGCTTCTTCTTCTTCTTCTTCCTCTTCTTCTTCTTCTTCTTCTTCTTCTTGTTACCTTTTTCTGCGATTAATTCAGCCCGAACCGCTTACAGTATTTCTCTGTTCCTAAAACACATTTTTTCAAAGCATGCCTCGGTTTCTCTTAGCTCTAAACACAAATCCCAAAACCACTCACACAAAATGCAAAACCCTTTATATCTCTTGCAAAATGACACTTTGGTTTCAAAACACTATTATATCACCTCAAAAGGGCATTTTGTTTTCAAACAACAAACACAGACCATTATTTGAGTAGACATTCTAAGCATTGATTGAACACTGATGTGCTCAATGGAAAACACTACTATGAAATGGGAAAACACTAGTATGAAGGCCTTATCAGGAGTATTATGCCTTTTCATCTCCAGTGTTACTGTACACTTTCTCCTGTTGTAAAATATTGTAACTGTATAATGTTTTAACTCAAAAATGAAAGAAAAATGTAAAATAATAAAAGGCCAAAAAAACTAGACTGCATCCTGTTCTTGCTCAAGACAATATCGACAATTGTTGTGTTGTGAAACATCTGAAAATACAGTTTGATTTGAACATTTGATTGGATTACAATACAGTACAGTAATGTTTCTGTGCTGATAGGACGTAATCAGTTGTGGAAACGTATATGACTTACTTGCACATAGTCATATCATACTGTAATTGTTTGACTCTATCAGAGTTTCTGTCAAAAGGCACCCTGTACACCTGCTTCATTCTCGAGATGTTCTGCCTTAGAACATGGTCCACTGTGGCTAGGCTCTTTGTATTGATGTTTAGGAATATGTCTTGGTCATCAATGGTTGCACTTTGTATTTGTTTACGTATACTGTAATTTTACAAATACAGTACAATGTAAAATATTCTACAGTAAAATACAAGAATACTATGCTCCTGATACAGTAAGGCATTCAAACTAGTGTTTTACTGTCATAGTAGTGTTTCTTACCCATTCTCTCTTCTGAATGTCCGGAGAATCGGTGCAACTGAGAAGCGGCTTATGTTTGGTTGAACCCTCTGGCCAGCCTTGCCAGCCTCCTGCATGGTCAAACCCATGTTGACCACATGGTTGAACACATTGGCCTGAATCTCATCAGAGATACAGTAATGGCTCTCCGTCTTGCTCTTCCTGTTCATCATTTTCCTCCTCCTCCTCCTCTTACTCTCACTCCTCTGCCCCTCTGATCACCACTCACTTCAATGTTGCCATAAATTGTTCTCCAAACTAGGAGCTAAAGTTTTGATTTCAAATTGCACAACAGCTTTGGAAATGGAAGTTTTGTCATTTGATTAGCAGTGTTTTCTGTTTGAACACAATGAGGTTTTGGCATTGATGAAGCATGCAAAGTAGAGAGGACGGTGCTTAGTGTTTTGAAGAAAATGTGGTTAACAATTGAAAACTGTGTCTAAAGCAGAGAATTGTGTGTTGTGGTTTGAAGAAAGTGCGGTTAACAATTGAAATCTGTGTTTAAAGCAGAGAATTGTGCTTAAAGTTTAGCAGAATTGGTTTAGGGAGTTGGAACTTGGGTTTAGTGTTCAGAGAAACAGAGGCATGTTTTGAAAAAATGTGTTTTAGGAACAGAGAAATACTGTAACGTAGAAACTTCATTCAAACTTTGTCGCGTAGGTCTTGTAAAGGACACTTATGCTATGTATTTTTCACTTTTCTAAACTTTATACTTTTTAAGATATTAAATAAAAACGAATCTAAATTTTCCCATTGACTTACATTGGGCCATTATGACATCATAATAGGGTCTTTAAACTGGCTTGCACCTGTGCTTCACTGACAGCTGCACCAAATCAAAGGAACCTCTTCTCTGTCCCTCTCAATTTAACTGTAACTAGGAACATTAAGACACCTTCCATTCTCTACTTTTTTTTTCTCTCCATCTCTCCATCTTTCTCTCTATCCCTCTCAGTCTACTTTCTCTCACACTCAATCTCTCTTCTTCACTCCATTTTTATCTCCTTTTTTCAATATTTTCACTCTCTTTTTCTCTTCCACTCTTCTTTCCTTCTTCCACTCTTCTTTCCTTTCTTCTTTCCTTCTTCCACTCTTCTTTCCTTCTTTCACTTTTCTTTCCTTTCTTCACTCTCCTTTCTTCTTTCCTTCTTTCACTCTTCTTTCCTTTCTTCTTTCCTTCTTCAACTATTATTTCCTTATTTCACTCTTCTTTCCTTTCTTCACTCTTCTTTCTTTTCTTCTTTCCTTCTTTCACTCTTCTTTCCTTCATCCTCTCTTCTCTCCTTTCTTCACTCTTCTTTCCTTTCTTCTTTCCTTCTTCCACTCTTCTTTCCTTTCTTATTTCCTTCTTTCACTCTTCTTTCTTTTCTTCTTCCTTTCCTAACTTTTGCATTTCATGCACTGGTATTTCCTTCAGGAAATGCATTTTCTAGTTTATTTTATGACCTCACGATGCCTCATAGAATCATGACTATAAATGTGAAACGTAATTGGTAATGATACAAATATTCTCGTATTCATTATTATTATTTTTATTTTAATCAGAGGATGTCTGTAGAGTTGTAAAAGTAAACTCCAACGGTTTTACAGTATTTCTCTGTTCCTAAAACACATTTTTTCAAAACATGCCTCGGTTTCTCTGAACACTAAACCCAAGTGCCAACTCCCTAAACCAATTCTGCTAAACTTTAAGCACAATTCTCTGCTTTAAACACAGATTTCAATTGTTAACCGCACTTTCTTCAAACCACAACACACAATTCTCTGCTTTAGACACAGTTTTCAATTGTTAACCACATTTTCTTCAAAACACTAAACACCATCCTCTCTACTTTGCATGCTTCATCAATGCCAAAACCTCATTGTGTTCAAACAGAAAACACTGCTAATCAAATGACAAAACTTCCATTTCCAAAGCTGTTGTGCAATTTGAAATCAAAACTTTAGCTCCTAGTTTGGAGAACAATTTATGGCAACATAGAAGTGAGTGGTGATCAGAGGGGCAGAGGAGTGAGAGTAAGAGGAGGAGGAGGAGGAGGAAAATGATGAAGAGGAAGAGCAAGACGGAGAGCCATTACTGTATCTCTGATGAGATTCAGGCCAATGTGTTCAACCATGTGGTCAACATGGGTTTGACCATGCAGGAGGCTGGCAAGGCTGGCCAGAGGGTTCAACCAAACATAAGCCGCTTCTCAGTTGCACCGATTCTCCAGACATTCAGAAGAGAGAATGGGTAAGAAACACTACTATGACAGTAAAACACTAGTTTGAATGCCTTACTGTATCAGGAGCATAGTATTCTTGTATTTTACTGTAGAATATTTTACATTGTACTGTATTTGTAAAATTACAGTATACGTAAACAAATACAAAGTGCAACCATTGATGACCAAGACATATTCCTAAACATCAATACAAAGAGCCTAGCCACAGTGGACCATGTTCTAAGGCAGAACATCTCGAGAATGAAGCAGGTGTACAGGGTGCCTTTTGACAGAAACTCTGATAGAGTCAAACAATTACAGTATGATATGACTATGTGCAAGTAAGTCATATATGTTTCCACAACTGATTACGTCCTATCAGCACAGAAACATTACTGTACTGTATTGTAATCCAATCAAATGTTCAAATCAAACTGTATTTTCAGATGTTTCACAACACAACAATTGTCGATATTGTCTTGAGCAAGAACAGGATGCATTCTAGTTTTTTTGTCCTTTTATTATTTTACATTTTTCTTTCATTTTTGAGTTAAAACATTATACAGTTACAATATTTTACAACAGAAGAAAGCGTACAGTAACACTGGAGATGAAAAGGCATAATACTCCTGATAAGGCCTTCATACTAGTGTTTTCCCATTTCATAGTAGTGTTTTCCATTGAGCACATCAGTGTTCAATCAATGCTTAGAATGTCTACTCAAATAATGGTCTGTGTTTGTTGTTTGAAAACAAAATGCCCTTTTGAGGTGATATAATAGTGTTTTGAAACCAAAGTGTCATTTTGCAAGAGATATAAAGGGTTTTGCATTTTGTGTGAGTGGTTTTGGGATTTGTGTTTAGAGCTAAGAGAAACCGAGGCATGCTTTGAAAAAATGTGTTTTAGGAACAGAGAAATACTGTATTGTTACACTAGGTCTCTATTGCTCGTAGCTTGCCTGTTCTCTCCCTTGTACGTCGCTTTGGGTAAAAGCATCTGCTAAATGACTAATTGTAAATGTACATGAACATTGCAAATGTAAACTCAATCGTGTTGATATAGGTGTATTATACGTATAGTGGAATAGAATGGACACATCTACATCCTGCAACAGTACCGCCACCTTTGCACGGGTGAAGTTACGTTTACTCGACCGGCTCGCTTTCAGCTTTGACATGACTCGCTTACGAGTTGCTTTCGTGTGGATTCGGTAGATTCCGACAGCGGTTGCGTGCCCTAATAAACAGCTGGCGGGGTGTGTATGTATGCAAATCCACTTTCACGAGATTGTGCATCAATTAAAAGGCACCCAGTGCAACTTTCGAGGCTTGAAACTCGAAAAATAAACATTCAATTTCTAGTCTTTTTTACACGTAGTAAGTTTCAATAACTCCATACCATTACATATCGACATTCAAGGAGCAAAGATGAGACGTCGTTGTGTGGAGAGAACTGATAGAAAATCGTAAACAACAACAATCGCCGGTGGGGAGGGGCCATTTTTCCATTGACTGGAATCCTGGTTTATTTATTGGTGGCACCAATAAATAAAGAAAATGGCGGCGATTGTTGTTGTTTACGATTTTCTATCAGTTCTCACCACACAACGACGTCTCATCTTTGCTCCTTGAATGTCGATATGTAATGGTATGGAGTTATTGAAACTTACTACGTGTAAAAAAGACTAGAAATTGAAGGTTTATTTTTAAGCCTCGAAAGTTGCACTGGGTGCCTTTAAGAAAACTATTCCGGGGGAGCACAGCTGAGAAGACTTCTGCTGCTTATGAACACATTTTCAAGCGTTCATGAATTTGGTGGAGGTCTTTTTCTTACGTTGTTTTCAAGCCTGTAAGAAACATTTCAGAAGAAACTTCAGAACATTTTCGAGAATGAGGCCCACTGTTTTCAACGTTATAATCAGTAACATTGGTACAGCAGTTGTACTACTCTGTTGTTCAGTTCATTCTTGAGCCAAACCCCATTTTAAGCTCAGGAATTCAGGACACTATGAGCCAACTTAGTGGTGTTGCGCAAGCTTGGGATTTCCTGTCTTTTGTTTATTCAAGACTGTCAGATCTGACCCTTTCAACTTATTTTTGGCTTTTTCTATGTACCGAAATGTGTCATCAATTCAAATCCTGATTTGATGGAGACTTTGTCTGATGGACAGTTCCACAGATCCTATCTTTGACCTCTGTTCTCTACATATTTGTTTTTGACAGTGCACTTTCGAAATCTACCGTTGCTAAACAACCCCATGTCATATCTGGTACAAACGACCATGGAAGACACAACCTTTTCCTAACAACTAAAGCTCACTGGATGATTGTCGGCTTGTATGCATTTACATTTACATTTAGTCATTTAGATGCCATTTTTGTCCAAAGCAAAGTACAAGGGAGATAACAGTCGCTGATGAAAAAATATCAATCACCAAAAGATAAACCTTTAGGTTGAGATGTGTAGCAATGAAGTGCGAATAGAGCCGCAACATTGTATACTGCTGCATGCTGTGGATGACTCAGAATTATATATAGTTTCAAAGAATGGCCTAGATTTGATTATGTTTTGGGTGGGCATAAAGCTTGTTATGTCACAAGAGAGTAATCAATATAACACATAAAGATATGAAATGTGCCCCTCTGTGAAGACGCTGTGGCTCCTAAAATTATAATTTCTCCCCTAAACCCGAGACCTGTATCGATATGTCATGCCACCATCTTTTTTTTATAAAGGCATGTCTGCACAGCTGTCCAGCCACATGTCAGCTCCTACCAGAGCTTTCCATTTTCATTTCCAATTTCCATGAAAGTATTAATCATGGGCTTTAGCCCTCATGTTCTCTCATGTTGGATGTAGGTTGTTGCAGGTAATCACTCTAAATGAGGGTTGGTTTATGTGTTATACCATTTTGGCCAGTTTGAGTGTAGAGACACTATTCGTGTCTGTGGGGAGGCAGCTCTTTCGGTTCCTCCCTCTCCTCTCTGACACCTCTCTCCCTTCTGGCAGGCACTGAGTGGAGCAGCCTTGGCACAGGCGTGCAGACTTTCCCGGATGACAACAGTCAGGGAGATCCTCCCAAAAGAGTCAACAGTCAATCAGTATAAAATGAAACATGCTGCACACACTGACAATAATCCTACTGACGGAGAAGCACTGAAGCCACTCTACCCTCTGTAAAACCGCCATCATGTTTTGGTATGTATATGTACTGTGTCTTCTCTTAGCAAAATCATCCGTCCCTTACTGGTTAATGTTCTTTGGAAAGATCTTTTTAATGAATGCTCAAACAGTTCTCTTGCTAATTCCAAGCAGCTGTGCAGTGTTAATAGTTGCTCCATTTGTGTGTGGGAAACCCTTTCTGATTTCTGTATCCCTGCTTGCCCTGCAGTCTCTCTGTTGGAGCTCTCCTGGCTTTAGTGGCCTGTCTGCCATATCAAGTCACCACAGCAACGGTGGTGAAAGACCTCGTCTCAGGTAGGCAGCATTTGCTTGCTGCACAATTTTGTTCGGCACAGTAGAGCTTCCTTTGTCAAGACAGGAAACAGATACACAAAGCAACAACTGCCAAATAGGGATGAAAATGTTTAACATTGCTTCACATTTGAAAATGTTTTATTACTTGGTGCTTTTGATACATTATTGCTATCACTATTATGTAACACCCTTTCTGCAACCTTGTCTGTGGCTGTATCAAACTTGTATGAGCTAGAGCTAATGTTAATTTCATCATGTTTGGTTTGTAGCCAAAGCCAGTCATCTTTTTAAAAACTGATTAATTGGGTTTGCAGAAGGGGTGAAGAAAGTGATTAAAAGCAGATAGGAAAGTGGAGAGAATTATTATCAAGGGAGAATTATTATCAACCCAGAGTTCTAATAAACTAATATTTTATGTAAACTATTTTCCATGTAATTTTCAACAAAATACAAGGGACCTTCATCAAAGATCCTTATTCAGGAATCAAAACACCAAATCTGATTCCCCTGATAACAATTATATATAAAAAACTATGAGTAGTGGTATAATTTGCTCTACGCTGTGTACATTTATATATTCGTATCATGGTATCATAGTATCATTCTTGATTCTACGGAATGAAATTTGTGAAATTCTGCTCTAGTTTTTTCTACTTATCCTTTCAGGTACTGTAAAATCAAAGACATTTAGGCAATGAGAAAGGTATTACGTATGTATCATAGTATGATGATACTAAGCTTAATTTACATTATCTATATTATTCTCAACAGGTCATGAACGGCCAAAGAGAATGGTTGGGGGCCTTTTGGCCACCAACATCCCCTGGCAAGTGATGGTCTACCTGGGCGAGGGAGTGTTTAAGGGCGGCTTTCATGGAGGTGCTCTGATCTCAGACCGCTGGGTGCTAACTGCCGGACGGAACCTCTTCATCAGAAGGGCTCGTAAAGAATCTCAAGGAAAAGAGCCTCTCATTCCCAAAATCTTCATTGGTATTTCTCACCGGTCTAGTGCTGATTCCTCCAAAGAGGTGGCTGTTGAGAAGGTGAGACAAGAGTCCTTTTAAAACATTTGTTTGTCCAGTGGATAAGGACCCTTAGACATACACATAGGATTTTGATTTTCATCCTGGAGTCAGCAGAATGTAAAAATAGACATTAGCTCTGGCTGATGAAACAGAAACCAGCTGGAAGTAGCAGCCATGAATTTGAGATTGTGGACAGAATTTATTGAAAGAGATTATAACAACCATTGTGGGTATGTAAGTTACATGATTTGCTTGTTTTCTCCATTTGTGTACATTTTTCATGTAACCTGTAATTCATGCTGAATTCACACAGGATCTGACTTGCCTTCACAAGTGTATACTCTATATACTTGTATACTTTGACTAATACAGAAGTGACATTTCATGAAGCTTTGACAACAAAAAACACATTGTATACATTCTTCTCTCCCACAGGTATTCTTACACCCAGCCTTTCAGAACATGTCGGACTGGGAAAACGACCTGGCCTTGATTCAGCTGAAAGAGCCTGTCACATTTAGTGAGGCAGTGATGCCTATCCCTCTCCCTGAGCATGGGGATGACCTGGAGGAGAGGCCAGGCACACAGGGCACTATCGCTGGCTGGGAATTCCGATTGGACCTTTTCCAGTCCAAAGTCCTCAGGTTCGTCAAGCTGCCTGTGGTCTCTCGACAGCAATGCCGCTCCGATTACCAGGTGTTCACCCACACCCCCTTGGTGGACGACAACATGTTCTGCACGGGCCCGGGTGAGAATGAGACCAATGTGTGCTTCTGGGATACAGGCAGTCCCCTGGCTTTCCTACACCCAAAAGACAACAGGGTTTATGCGGCTGGGATCCTTTCTTTCGACAAAAGGTGCACTTCGTATGCTGTTTACACCAAGATATCCCCGTATCTGCCGTGGATCCATGCTGTCATGAGGGGTGATCAGGATTACTCCTCTCAGCGCTCCTCTCTCATGGATGACATGTTTTCCCAGAAGTTGTAGTCTGTGTGTATTCTCAACTACATTGTCGAAAAATTATTATCAGTTTTTTCTATGCATCTTTGGAATACAGTGAACTTTCTGTTTCCTCTGGATTTGTGGTCTTTTTTTGTTACTTGCTTTTTGCAGAACAATTACTTAGGATAACTTGAATGATAATTCACTGCAAGATTTTGTGAAATAAAAAAAAAAGGCACAACCATAAATGTTATGACTTTTTATAGCACATATTTATTTAAGATAGACAGTATCAACACCTTGGCTCTGATTAACTAAAAGTTTCCTTGTGCAAAAATATTTTTGCACTTAACATCACTCCACAAAAAAAATCACAGATAATGTTCAGGATCTAATGAGGACAGTATCAATCATTTCTGCAAAATAGCTGTCTACCCCAATGACTCTACCATTGAAACAGCTTGGACATTTTTGATCGCTTATATCAAATTGCCAACCCCAAGCATTCAATAAACAAGGGCCTGAAAGTTTGCGGAAATTGTATCTTCTCATTATTACTGATTCCAATATAAAGATTATGTCACAATACGGCTACAACCCACAATACCCCCGAGGTTCAGTTGTGTCATGATATTTAGATACCATATTTTCCTGACTATTAACAGCAAGGTATATAAACTGCATCATAGTAGTTTATGCAATTTTACTAAACAAACCCGTTAATTGACCGCACCCGTAAAATGGAATGCCATACAGTTGTGGTGCTAGCGCTACCAGTCATTTAAAAATTGTATGACACTCCTTCCCTGCACGGGAACCGTCCCCCCCCCCCCTTTATTAACTACATCGATATCAGAGTAAGCCTGTGCTCCATTGGTGTCCCATTATTCCTCTCAGGATTTAATGTATATGTAAAGCCATGTAAGATCATCATCATAACATGATCACTTTGAACCCAAGACTGCCTTTATTGGTGAGCTGATTCATGAGAAGTTAAACTTTGCTTCAGGCTATACAGCAAACGTTTCTTGGTTGCTATGGCTGTCTAGTTCCATTTGCATAATATCATGGCAAGTTATCTAGCTGATGTTACAGCCTACCCAATTTAACTTAGAAAATTATAATAGGAAAAAGAACAAACCCTCAGGGTGCCTGGGCAGCTTCCTATGAACCCCAGTTCATATTCACACAGAGTTAATCTATGTTAATGGCTCCTAGAGCTAGAGGTAGCTATCATAGGATAATTGAAAAGCCACCATAGGTAGAAACCCTCTGGGTGCCTGTGCAGCTTCATATAAACACAAGTTCATATTATAGACACTCTCATGGGGGTTCACACTCTTTTCAAAACGGCGGGTGGGAATAGACAACACCTTGCTTCATCTTAATGGAAGTGTGAATGAAAATGTGTTATCGTTCCCATGTTTTTTTTACCTGATACATTAATGGATTCATATGTGGAAGGGGGAGAGAGAGAGAGAGCGAGAGAGAGAAATTAAGAGAGTGAGAGCGAGACCCACTCACACTTTACCAGGCAGATTTACTGTACGAATTACTAACTTCAAGGTGAAAAAATGCATTCCCATTTGTAGGCCGCACTGAGTACTAACCACAAGGTTGCAAAAGTTTTGAGAAATCAATGTATAAACCACGATTATTACAGTCACAGAATTTTTAAAAATGACCTGCAAAAAACAAGAATATATTCCAAAAGTGGTAAAAAAGAAAAACCTACACATTAGAGGCCATCTTAAGGCTCTGGGTTTGATTCAGTTTGCAAGATTGACATGGCCTCAATTAGTATTTAATGTAGCATTGTGAAAACCCTTACGAGCAGAGAAAGCATGCATATTTATCCCCTTATATGTTTCACTCATCCATTGTGAATCTGTCAGTGAAACATTAATGAATCCACTTTTCACAAATGAAATAGCTTCTGCCGTGTCATCAGTTTCAACCCATTTAACCTGCTGATTCACTGACTTGCGTCTGATGCATATTTAAGAGCTGGTCTTTGTTGCACTGCCCTGACCGGTTTCCTAGTGATACGTAGAATAGCATTACTTCTCTCTCTCACACAAAAGACTGATTAGTTATTGCGACGGTTGGCTTAGGGTTGACTCTGTGGAAGAGTTACTGAAATAGCATGAGAGTAACAACAGCAACTTCCCTCTTTTAACCACTTTGAAACTGACGTAATGTCTGCACCCCACACAAATCTGGGGATGACGCAGATTTGATAGCAATGTAAAAAACACCTAGAACATAATTTCCTATGTGAGGTATAACCATTAGCTTTTAGTGTTCATATCATATTTAAACATAAGATCCTTTTGTTCTGCCCTGTCCTTTTGTATTGTTGACAGACTACTTTCAGCTTATCAGGTCAGCCACCTTGCTGTCAAGGGCAAGTAATGGCATTGCAATAACATCAGCGATATGACTACAGCGGCGTCCACACTAGAGTACAATATGTGATTTCTGATCTGTTGGTTTTCCTGTAAATGGTTTAGGGGATTAGACAGAGAAGCAAACATGTTATGCTTGACATGCATTCATTTATTCATATTTTATCCATATGATGTTTACATCATCACAATTTATATTTATCTGATATTGGGGGGAAACCTTTCCACTTTAAAGCAATTTGTATTTATTGTAAAAACTGTGTAGAGAGCATTGCTTTAACAGTAATATGACAGGCAATGAGGACATTGACTATTTGTTTGTCACAATGATTTGTTTATGTAAGTGAGTGTCACGCACACTGACAGTGTGTGTTTTGTATCTTTGTGTATTTTTCCTTTTTGCTTGATCTGTGTCCATATGCCCACAACTTTTATATCAACCATAATAAGGACCTGTACAAAAGTATACTTCCTCAAGTTCAATTATTTATGTGCCTGTCAAAAGTCATAACAATCCAGGCTGTCTGCTGCCACACTCCTACCTGTGTTTGCCGGTGAGCGGGTAGAATTACATAAGCCCCCTTCTTACCTGAGAGAGAGAGAGATAGAGAGAGAGAGAGAGAGAGGCATCACTTTGGATCCCAAGAGGGCCTGGATTGCCCAGACTTACATTTTTAGTCCTGCTCTCAACCATGTCCACCACTAATGTACCGCCTGACCTTTTAAAAGACTGGACTCCAACTCTCTGATTTTTTGGCATCAACCCTCTGAAAGGAATGTTCCGGTGTGTTTTGGTTGGATTAGTGTCATGATAGATCATCAGTATTTTTCAGGGGCTGGCTATATATTTCAGCTGACCTAAACTAATTGTTCTTGGGTGCAAGACTTTCTCAGTCTGCAGTCAATAATTCAAAACAATGTTCACAGCTGTTTAACTTATAAGGCAGACACGATTCAAAAGCTTACCATAAGGGCACCTGTTACTAGCATTGAAAGGTGGTGTCACTGTGTGTGAGTGTGTGTGACCATTGCTCATCTGTCTTGAGAAACTGCCAAGCTACACAAGCGCTGCCCTGTGTCAGGGATATCACGGGAGAGAGGACTCAAATGCACGACACCAGAGTAGGCTGAACAACAAAGTAAAGAGAATACAGTAGATGGTGTCAAAACCCTGACATTTTTTACAAAATATGATCAAGAACAAGGGCGAGCAGGAAAACACAGAGAAGCAATATCTAAGAATGTCAAACAGGAAACAGAACAAACTGGCTAATGCCCAGGCAACCAAAGAGCAGAAGACCCGGAGACCTCTCAGGGCAGATAGGCTTCTTGGGCTGAGAACGCAGATTCTGGCAAAAAAAAAACAGGCTCAGACTCAAGACACATTGGCAGACTTTGACACAGCAACAGACTTGGGTTCATACACATTTTACCAATTCCATGATTTGTATTACCATACATTCTCTGAAATGTCTGTATACACCTGTAAAATAAGAATACAAATCCATGTCAAAAGTTACCACAGTATATTTAACTAAAATCAATGACACGCTATGTGGTTTGATACAAATAAACCATTTATTTTAAGTAATATGCACCAGAAAGAGGCTTACAGAAGGTTAAAATGTGTCAAAGCTGCAATTCAGACTCTGATATTATCCCATGCAGAGAACAACATAATGTCAAAAGACATGAATGATCTGCCCGTAAACAAGTATTTTTTAACCAATTGATATTTTTCTCAGTTTGATCTTGAACTTGTCAAGGCCTGGAAATTACCATTTTTAAATTCCATGACTTTTCCAGGTTTTTCATGACTGTATAGACCCTGAGACTCAGACAGGCACAGTAACCAGTACTGAGACAGGCCCCCGAGACAGGAACAGTGTCAGGAAAAGGGACAGGCTCAGACTCAGAAAGAGGAACAAAAACAGACTCTGTCACTCAACAGGCTGAGAAACAGGTTCAGGGGCCGATTCAGGCTAAGTGGCAGATGCAGACTCAGGGGTGGACTCAGACACACACTCATACTCTGACACAAGCACTCACGAGCGAAAGGGGGGCAGCCGACTCAGTATGAGATGACGAGTCAACCAACTCGGAAACAGGAACAGGAACCATGGAAACAGGAACCACCTGAGGAACCAGACGTCAGCTGATACAAATACCCCTCAAATAAATGTATTTAAATAAAATACAAAATATTGGTGCCACGGCTTTGATCAAATCACATTCTGTCTTTTTGAAAGAACCTCCTTTAAGTCGGCGTACTAATGAAGATAAATTGACAAGGATCAAGACAGCTATCTAAGTTTTCGAACACAGCCCTGTTTTGTGAAAAAAAAAATGGATTTAACATGAGAGTCAATGAGAGAGATCTGGGGCGATTTCCATTTCGCCCCAAAAGGGGCGGTGCCATTTAAAGCACCACTTTTGCCTGACTGTTGCCTGATTCAACAATGACATTTAGAGGCAGGTCAGACGGTCTAGTGGTAGAATCTGACAATAAAAAATTCTCCTTCTGCCTAAACACTGGAGAAAGTATTTTGAGTATTTTAAATACAAAATTACTCGACTGTAAAGTATTTTGTTACAAATTATGTTAGATTTTTTTATCAACCCTATTAAAGGTAGGTAGTGGGACCTCCATTATGTTGGGTGGCGGAACCTCCATGGCACGATATCTCTAAAGCGCTGGGCAGCTGAGAGGCACAATGTCGTAGAGCCAGGTTCTGTGCTAGCCAACTGGATGATTGGAGGAAAAGCAGGTCTGATGCTAGCATGCTGGATGAGTGGCTAGTTGACACAGGGCAGGAGGCTAGTTGGTCAGGGGTTACAGGTTCCATGCTAAGCCCAGGATGGGTGTCACATGGAGAGTCCCAGGTAGGACTGTATGATTCTAGCCATGCCCAGAAGCCTCATCAGACACATTTTGGAAGCATTATTAGGTATTGACTCTTTCAAAAAGATGAGTCACCTGCTCAAGTTCTTCCCAGGGGAGTTCAATGTCAGCTGGGTCTTTTTGTGGCCAGTTCGTACTGTCAGGGAAAGCACAGGAGATTTAATTACAACAAGAATACGTGGAAACAAAAATGTAGACAGACCAACAAGGTAAAAAAGTAGACTAAGCCCAAATCCAAGAAAAAAAAGGCTATGTACAAAATGTGATCAAGCACAAAAGCAAGCAGGCAAAAACAAAGTAGCAAACATTGAACAAATGGTAAACAGGACAAACCAGTGGAGAACATGTAAAACACAAGACACAACACAATTAACCAGACAGGTGAAAACAAGAATCGGGAGATAACAGAACAGGTAATCAGCTAGATCAGTAGCCTAAGGGGCGGACAAGAGCAGACAAAAGCACATGGCATCAAAATGCAAACAAAACCACATGGCACAAAAATGTGCATACATTTGCTTGTATATAAAATATGCAAATGTGAGTCTTTGTGCTTCAGTGAGCTTCAGTTATCAGGCTCAGCACTCACACACAGGCAGCCCCTTAGCTTAATTTAAATCAAGACACGGCACAATGTGTTTTGGTTCATTCCCAGCCGTAGAGAGAGAGAGAGAGAGAGAGAGAGAGAGAGAGAGAGAGAGAAAGAATTAGAGGGAAATTAAAACACAGGATTTCTTCACTTTGTGATAAAAGCATGACAATTGGCACACAGTTAGGTAAATGCCCTTGAATTACATGTATGGTTAAAGACTAAAGCTTCATGGAAAACAAAACGTGATTGGATAAAATCTGTTTTCCAGTTATTACTTTGGAATGGTTAACCTAATTAAAAGAAACATTTCTGCACTCGTACCCCGCAATAGAATACAACACGTTTAAAATCTTAAGCACACTACATTTTGTTCACTGCATTGATTTACAGATAACTTTTGTTTATGTCAGCTAGCAAGTGGTTAGCTGATCTTTACTATCTACAGTTACCTCTTTCTGCTCAGATGAAATTATTTTATTTGCAACAGCGTGAATGTTCTTAATATTCTTTATTGTCCGTCGTGGCCCAAGGCTTTCTCTGGCTTTTCAGCTTTTCTAACTTGTAACCTACAGTAGTAAGATAACGTTACAGTAAACTAACTTTATGTCAGAAAAGACTAGAGTAGGTGAGTGGGGAGCGCCAAGCGATGCTTTAGTGTGTTTTTTAATGGCGTAACGTTGATTGCCTTGCCATGTGTGAAGGGAAGGCAATGCCAGATGTCATCCTTCTAAATTCCTCTCACGGAAATATGTCCTTGATCTTATCAGTATGGCTTTAGAAGTGGCCACTCCACTGAAACATCTGTTGCCTCTGCCGGAGCTCTAAGGGCAGCACGAGCTGAAGGCCAGTCCATGATTCTTGTCCTTGGGATTCTTGTCCATGATTCTTGTCCTTGGGATCTTTTAGCCACCTTTGACATGATGAAGCACCGCAGGCTGCTATCCATACTTTCTGACATGGCCATCTCAGATAACACGCACTCTTGGTTTGAGTCTTACCTCACGGGGCATTCAATCAAAGTGTCATGGTGCCACTGACAAGCATCCAGATCTCATCGCCTCTCTACAGCGGTGACGCAAGGGTCCACCTATCCACTTGCGTATCTTGTGGCCTGTTGTGCACTTGCGTATCTTGTGGCAGACAAATCCCAACTATACCCGCCATTCCCGCCAGATGACTCTGTGGTGTCACTGTGGATCTCAGCTTGCCTCTCAGATATCTCCACATGGATGAAGGAATGCTACCTTCAACCTAACCTCACTTAGACAGAACTCTTGGTCATCCCAGCCAATCCACCCATCCAGCACAATATCAACATCATCAAAATTGTCTCTTCACCTCTCACCCCAACTAAAGTTGCGAGAAACCTGGGCGTCAGGATTGATGACCTTTTGTTGCCCAGTTGTGCCGCTTTTCACTTACAACATATGGAAAATCAGGTCATACCTGACTCAGTATACCACCCTATTCCTGGTATAGGCTATGGTCATCATTTTGCCGAAACTTCTGAAATGCTCTCATTGCAGGATTCCCAGCATGCACGGAAACTCTTACAGATGGTCCAGAACGCTTTGGCACGTCTGGTTTGAGATAATCCAAAAAGGTCACATGTCACTCCGCTGCTTATTAATCTCCACTGGCTGCCCATGTGCGCTCATATTCAATTTAAATCACTAATGCTCGCTTAGAGCGGGTACTGTTGCACTCACACTCAACAGGTCCTCTGACTTACTGTAGCTTGAATTTTGTTCCTCAACTGTAAGTCGTTTTGGATAAAGGTGTCTGACAAATGAGTTAATGTAAATATAATTGCGTAATAACTAATTATAAGAAGCTGGTCAGGAACTGGTCAGAGACAGTGCACTGCGTGCAGACAGCTCTTGATTGGACTGCCCTGTGCCACTGTGGTTCTACCAGATTTCCCTCTTCCCTTGGACATCACATCTATATATTGTATAACAGTTTTTATTGGTTTATATAAGTGGTTGTTTGTAGTAACAGCATTCATAACATGAAAAGAAAACAAAAAATGCCTTTGATCATGCCACAGCCCAAGGACTTACATTTGACAAACTCAAAGGAAGGGAAACAATAGGCCTCTGGTTCTGCAAAGGGCCTTACCTAATTGTGAGCCATCTAGGTGAGGACACTTGTTTCTTTTAACCAATCAGCCGCAGGTAATGACATCACAAGTGAGTGCTTTCCCTACCACGTGACCTAACCTATCCTAACACCACTGACATGTCACGTAATGTTCTGAATATCCATATAATCTCTCAAACTTTGTAGCCAATAACATAAACACTAAAATGTGCGGTAAATGCTATCCAAAACGAGTGATGCTTCTACATCATCCACAAGGAGGTTAACAAAAGCTATGGCTACAAGCACATGACTATGGAGCCCTAACTCACTCACTGTCAGTTCGTCAACATATCTGATTTACCTGAGATCAATTACTTTTCATGTCAGACATCTTTCTTTCCCAGCAACATGTAAAAGGAGAATGCAAACTAATAATAGGGTCACATAACAAAAATTGTGTACGGTTGCACTGATACAATTGGTTGGTCAACTTACAAACTTGTTCATCTCATCCCACTCTCCCCTATAAACATGTCCAACTTGTGTGCCAGGTTTCATGCTTTTATCACATTCCGCACAACTACATCACATATACACGCACTATTAATTCATTATGTTCAGTCTCTTAGCAACTTTAACAAGCGGAATGCGGTGTTCAGTTTACCTTGTAGGTAAGAAATGAAAAATACCTCCTACTCTTTGCAGAAGGAGTGAAAGCCATCGTAATTTTGCCATATTCTTTGTGGATGACTTCACAAGGACAAACTGCCTCTTCTTATGTAAAGGATGAAATGATTTTACTCTGTGCTGCACTTAAAACCAAACCAGGATTGAAGAGAATGTGCTTGTGTAAGAACTATGTTAGCGACAATGCAATGTTTTTATTCAGTTTCACTGCGAAAGGAACACTAAAAAATTTCTTCTGCCATGCAATAGAGGACTTTGACTACGGAAAAATACTCAACTGTATCTAGTTGTTTACAAAACAACCAAGAGGACATATTGCATTAAAGTAAAACAGGACTGACATCAGCAGTGTTTTCTCTGTGATGCTTGTGTTGTAGGCCTATGTGGCAATCTACCAATTCAAGATTCAACAGGAAACAATGAGAACCATAAATAACGAATTACCCTTGAAAGTGATAAGCATTTGTTTTCAGGTAGCATTATAAATGAACTCTGGACAATCATTTTCTATGCTGTGGTGATGTTCCGTAAATATGCATGGTGTGTGTGAGTGTGTGTGAGTGTGTGTGCGTGTGTCTGGCATGATGCATTAAGAATGGTTTCCCAGAGACGGCATGAGTTCGTTCTTACAGTTGCCATGGCCTGAGCACACAGAGGTAAACCCTGGGCGTCAAACGTCAACAAGTGCA